>NC_071285.1:1753177-1969208 GCF_943735745.2 Anopheles bellator | reverse complement strand
GGTGGACCGATCGGTGTGAAGCGGTTAACTGTGGGAGGTTTTGTAATTCCTCTGGTGGTGGGCGTCGTATCCTTCGGAACACCCTGTACCGCAGGATCAACCGGAGTCTACACCAAGATTAGTTCTTACATCGATTGGATCGAACGGGAGGTAAACCAAACTCTAACCTACGGAGGTAAGCCTAACATACAGGATAAGAAACAATGGCAAGAGCCCTTAAATTGTATTGCTTTCAGAATGTTCGAAAGGTTTGACGTGCTTACGACCCAGAAATTTGACCACAGTTGATTTTGAAAGACACACCCCGTTCCAGCGGTTTGGTTTAATCTGGGACGACACTGCGCCATCCTTGTACGAATGTGGTGCTACGCTGATCGACTACCAGTATCTGCTAACGTCCGCATCCTGTGTCACAACCGATCGTGGAGATCCAAAGTACGTGTCTTATGATGGCAAAGAACGTATCGCCGTAGAGGATGTTTATGTGTCCCCAAAATATATTCGAGGACGTCCTGAAAACGACGTCGCTCTTGTGAAGATCGTAAAGTTCACCAATCCAAAGGTACATCGCCCGTCCTGCCTTTGGAACCGCCGTACTGACGGCGAATGGAAGACGGGCCCTAGGTTTAGGGCGTACGGACCATCCGCCCCACTCGAGTTAAACAATACGTTAGTTAACAAAACGATTTCAATTGACCCAAAGAAACAAACAACTTGTCAAGCTGATGGCGGTAGTGATTTAATTCGCTGCCACCATGAAGTCAACATGGCACCTGGAGTTTGTTCGGTGAGCTTTTCCTGGTTACAAACCGTCTTTAGGACAACGTTTATGTGAACGTTTTGTGTTGTTCCAGATGGACTATGGAGCAGCAGTGACCAATGTTCGAAAAATCGAAGAGGATCCCAATTACATCTACGGCGTAATATCATCGCTCAGTAAGGATTGTGGATCCGGCTTGATCACAACGGACGTTACGCCACACATCGACTGGATTGAATCGATCATCATCCGGCGACGACACGAAATGCTCACGTTTTCGAACTAGAGCGAGACGAAACGACGCAAATAAATGAATAAGCCCGTATTCATCCTTTCGGTATGACAAATCCTCTTGTTAGCGCGCGTCCATTTTATTCCAACGCTCGTGTTAGTTGTTAACAGTTCACCCAATTTAAGGTCGGCCCGGCCTATCAACAAATGGCTCCGTTCATTTGCATAATTAATAGACATTTAATTACAATAATAACAAAATTCATGGTGAATTAAACCCCATTTTCGCACCCTCGTAACGCACCCCCCGGGGGGTTGGTCGACTCCAAGGGGGGGCCCCACGGTACGCACCTCTATTTATCTTTTACGCTGCGCTCCCCGTGGTACGGCCCCGCGCGAGGCAGCATTTGTCACAGTTTGTGGGCAGTCCAGCTAGTAATTTATTGGATGGCTTGAGTGACAGGTTCGAGTGGGAGTTGTGGCCATCCAATGGGGCCACCGGTTCGACCAAGAAGGTTCGTCTTCTCCAATCGACGGCCGTGGTTAAGTCTCCCGAGCACCGGTGCGGCTGGGCTAAAGAGGAAATTATTTACACCTATTGTGGGGCCCTTTAATTTATGCGCATTGTCCGCGTGTGACAGTGTTTTATGGTGAACACGACCGTACCGTGCCGTGACTGCTGGCGAAGGATTCGCCCAGCGTAGCTCGTAAGGTAGCCTCATTTGCATCGCTATCAGAGCTTCACACGGAAGGTGTCAAAAACTTAATTTAGCTGAAACACCCTGCGCTTGACTGCTCTTTCGCGTGTCCGGCGTGCTCGTTGGCGTAATCTTTTCACCGGTGACCACGAGGGAAGCTCTCTGACCAGCGAAAGAAGTCACCGAATGGCAGTGTATCACCCCGTTTCGATAGATTGAAACAATCGATCGAATCTCGTGCGAGTCCTTTTTGGGACCAACTTCGTTGTGGAATTTTGAATTGAATTTTCGAACTCCTATCATGGCCCTTCCTTCCTCGGTGGGGCCAACCTTCGCCGCCGCTCGGACATAAATGATGGGCCGATGTTATCAATGTATGTAAATTTTATTACCCTCGCATTATCGCACTCACTCATGCGATAGGTGAATTAAAGGAAAAACAAACGAGGTTTCCCGCCGAAACCCGGGGAGTCCACATGTTTATTGATGTGGTCACACACAATCCGGCCAAATTGAAAGCCACTGCGTGCCGTGTGTTTTGGGAGATTTCAATTTGAAGAGGCCAGCCAGGAACGGGAATAATTGACAAGTGACAAGCTCACCGGCCGCAGGCATGAAAGCCGCTTCTTCGTGTTTTAAACTGATGTCACTCGCTGGTAACGTGCGGAAAATGTTGAATTGTTACTGAAAGGTTCGATTCGATCTGTCAGGCGCTAAAACGTTGACTGAAAATTCGGATGCGTTGAAAAATGGCCTTCCCTTCACGGACTCGGATTTGATTAAGGTTGCTGGGCCTAGGCTTCCTGCCATCATTTCCTGGTGTCCCGGGGGGCCGTTTCCCGGGATGAACCAGGCGGGGGGAGGAGGCACAAAGTTCATATGCCACGGTCCGGCAAGGATTTTCACATTTCCTTCGCACGCAGCTCGAACGAAGCCTTCGGGCGTTTTGGCTGTTCGGCCCGTTTCGTTTATTTTTAATCAACCGCAAGGAACTTCATCTCGGTGCCGTGTTCAAGATGTCCTGGGGTCGTCTTCATACGTCAGCCGGAGCCCGGGCGCTGCCTTGTGGTCTCTCTTTGGACAAATTTTCAGCCATTCAGCTGGCTGTCCGAAAACAGTGTCTATTTTTTCTTATGATAAGTTAGTCCCGGGAGACAGCAAGTCAGGACGACCGGTGCCCGGTCCCTTCCCGGTCGGAAGTTTGAGCGGGGAAGAGTGGTCCACATAATTTTCATTACCATTTTCCATCAAATGTGTTTCCTGATATCATACGGCAGCGGGTCCGCGTCCATATTGATAAGGGTTTCCGGCCGTACATGACTCCTGGCTGGGGCCTGCGGACAGTGATAAATCGCTTATTTTAATGTCGTGTATTAGCACGCGGAAGGAACACGGAGGATTGCCATACGGCAAACTCATATTTGCAAAACAACGATGCTGTTTTGAGAAGGAAAATAAGCGTAGCAATTATTTGCCTATCATTCTTCATTCGTCGAACCAGAAGCGCGGTGTAGCTTGGAATCTGTCCATAAGGATATGCGGCGGACGTTCCGCTGTTCTCAAAAATTACCGTAACCGATTGGCGCAAGAACACACAGAAAGATGATTACTAACATATCTGACATTACCATACGATACTCGAGATGTCACTACGTGAACCTAGCCTACTGCGCTATCCGTCGGGCTGCGGGATACCTCTGCTTGCTACGTTCATCGACTCAGAAAGGAGAGTTTCAATTTAAAGTCCGTTTATATTGATCGCAAGAGACGACCAAACTGGACCAAACCAAACTGAGATCTTAAACGATGAAGGCACTTGCAGTGACGGTACTCCTGCGATCCAGCGAGTTTGTGGTTTTCCGGTCATAGGTGATGCCGAAGATGAAGAGTCCGAGGACAGAAGAAGCCGCACGTTTAGGTACAAGAAACAAGGTTATTCAATTAGGCTCAGGCAGCACAGCCACTAAGTTTGATCAGCGGCGGATGAGAAAGACCACTCTAACTTAATTATAAGTTTTTCATACAAATTTATGTTTCCGGCGAGGTAGATCTTACATGTCCCGGCACATACACAGACACATATGCACGGCCGACGCTGGCACAGATAACAACTCAAGCAAACAACCGGCCCGGACCTGTGTGCTATCGTTGCAATTTTTGTCAAGCCGGGCGAAGGATAACTTTCGGCTTTTCCGAAATTTTCCTCCGCAGCAGCAGTGAGCCGAGCCGAGCCGAGCCGAGTGTATATATAATTTATTTCATAATTTATCATTACTCCTACGGCTCCGGCTTTCATTTCATGCTGCTGGAAAGGTAGCCCGGGAGTCGTGTACCTCGTCAGGTACGGAGGAGTTCCGTACGAGATTAATGAAAGTGGTCGGCAGGATGGGGGTGGACCGAGGCGGAAAATTCTTGCGTCCAGAGAGGACGCCCACCCATACACACGGGGACGGGCGGGTGGACGGCGAGCCAGGACACGCCAGGCGTCTCGAATGCGGACAAAGTTATGATTATGATTATGCGGTTTCTGCCTTCGGTTTCTCGGGAAGCCAGGGCCTTGGCCCGGTTAGATTAACGAACGTTGGCCGTCCCGAGTTGGGCCGAGTTCTTGTGAAAGATAAATAGCGTGCGCGGGCGCGGGTGGGTAGGTGGAGCGCTTTCAGTTCTTTCGCAAGGACCATCGGCAGACGACGGACGGTCGGGAGGCCGCCTGATGGCTGGATGCACACAAATCAGCATTCACTTAATTTGGGATTCATATCACCCGATTAATTATTAACAAGTTAAATCTGACGTGGCATTGATGATGAACTTTGATTCTGGGCCCACCGGACCGGGGACCGAGTGGAAGGATTCTTGCTACGGCCACTTAGACGGCCGTCGCGGTTTCCCATCGCTCTGCGGGTCGATAATGGATGGGTTTGGGGTCACTGAACGCACCGCTTGTGTGTGTTCATTCATCTCCAAGGCGCTTCCTTATGATGGACTTTAATTGGGCGGACAGAGACTTTGATTTACCGACACTGATCTGATTCATCCGGAACCCGACCCAAGAGTTGTTGAAAAATTTGCCGCTCAATTAACACATTTACGGTCCCCGTCCTCGCCCTCAGATTTACGGTCTTATAATTACTGAACTTAACTGTAAAAAAATCCTTACTGGGGTAGAAAAAAGAAGTGGCCAGCAAAGCGTGCCGCACAAATTTGCGGACGCCCTCGAAGACGTTGCCAACTCGAGGGTATCGAGAGTCCGTCCGACAACACATTCTCAACCCTTTTCTAACCCAACCAAACTCCTTCCGGCTCCCCCGGGAGGAACAAAGGAAAAATTAAGAAAACACCTCCACTGGGACTTGGAACCCCGCGGCGGGAGCCCTGTTCCGGCGGACGGTGGTTAGAAAAACCTTGGCACCGCGCTGTCAGCACCAATTAGCACCGGAAACGACTTTTTGACGAGTGGTGGCTCTAATCAAATCGAGATTTCATTTCATCCCGGCCCAAGAGCTCCAGGGCCACGGAACTTCCGACTAACTTCGGTGTCGGGGATCAGCCGGCGGGGAAGTCAAAGAAGTCGCCATGAATGCCAATTTAAGTGCCCACAGTCGTTTAACCCGACACGAAGAGGACGAAGGACACTCGTGTATTAAAGATGAGTTTTGAAACTTTTCCTCGCCGAAAATATGAATAAAAACTAAAGGGCTCGGCCCCCGACCGTACTTCTTTCTTTGCCCCTTTTTTTACGTCAGCTATTGGCCGTAATGGCGGCGATAGAGAAACTTTCCGTGGTGGTGACACGCGAAAATGGCTAAACAATGGCCCAGCCAGGGAGCGTTCGGACGAGGACCAGTGACTTGGGTCGTTTACGCGCTTAATGTTGCTTACGGGACCACATTCTTTTCTACGTGTGTCGAAGGACGTCGCCGTTTGGGCGAAAAGTTTTATCCGACGCAGGCATATGAGGATCCTTTCTTATAGCCGTCTATTCATTTTTTAGTATTCTTTCCCTGGGCAAGACGTTATCAAATGGCCGCTAGCGTGTTGATAAGCGACCGCGGGCTTTAAAGTTCCCGTTTTTGAAAGTGCGAAGCCATGGTTTTCAGTAAGAAGTTCTGCCCCAGCAAAAACACGCTAAGTGACGACGTGACTCGCCAGTGTCCTTAACGGGCGGTTCGGACCGACCCGATCCCGATCCGACGACTCGCGAAAGAACGTGCGAATATGCGAAATGATTCAGTGGCTGGCCTCGGGCATCTACGGTTCGCTGTCCGCCTAGTCCTGGTCCAGCCGGAAGTTGGTGGTTGATATAATAATCCTAGCGCACACGCGTGCGTGCACCATCATCCGGCGCCGGGTTGCGCGTTACGGGCCGCCGCTGGCGACAAGGACTCGGTGGATCGGTGACGGGGACACCGTTCGACGATGGGATCGTTGTGGGAATTTCAAATCTCAACAGGTTCCTTCACTTAGGAAGGAACCGCTCTCGCTCGCTCGCCATCTAGTCAACCCGTTGTCTTCGCCGGGTCGGGCCGGTCCTGGCAACTTTATGCGAAATCCGTTCCGGTCGTCCGTTCTGGCGAGAAGATGCCGCCACACATGGCGGTGGTGAGTGAAGTGAATTTCCGTCCCGAACCCCTTTTCGACATGACGCCCTCGGCGGCGGAGGCATTCTTGATGATTTGCTTTCCTTCAACGCGGGCGGAAGATGTCGCTGTCTTTCGGATGTTACACTGTCGTGGTAAATCCCTCCGGGGGGTCCAATGCCGTTACGAAATTCGCATACATTTTGGGTATCCGCATCGTCAGCGTGTGTTCTGCGGTCACCCCAAAACCGTGGCACCACCGTTCTCGTGCATCGGATTCTTTCTTCCAAAAACATATTCGTAGGCCCTAAAAAATATATATACCTTTGCGTGAGAGAGAGGCAGGATGTGCTTTTCGGTTTCTACTTAATAAAATCAGGTTTTCTTTATGCTCGAAACTAAAACAATCCCCTGGCATCCGGCGGCGGCGGCAAGATCGGATGATGATGATTATGGTTACTGCCGTTTATTGATAGGAATCCGACCAAGGATCTTTGGCACGTCGTTACCGGCAATCATCGGCCCGGGTGGCCATTCCGGTGTCGAAAACAGGCCAACGGAGACCAATATCCGGTGTGCCTAATCGTGCCCAGCAAGAGATTAGCCATTTTCTGCAAAGATAGACACTATCGGCGTGAGCTGCTCGGTCGATTTGTATCGTATTTTGTTGGGTCAAACTCACTTCACTTTATACGGTCGCCATATTGGCTAGAAACGTTTGCAATTCGCAATGACAGGTGTCAGTGGCTCGGTTCCGATTGAATGGGTTGCTTGATTGTGTCTGAAAAAAAAACACAAACCGGCATCATCAACAGGGTGGCGTTGTTGCACTCGCATCCGACGCCGAAATTGAGAGCGAACTGATTCTTCGTGGCAATAAAATTTTGCATGCTTCCATCTGTCGCGGTTTCGAATGGCCACCGTACGCCCCTCCGATCGATTTCGAATCCCTTCGCACGGTGAACTCCTAAGCCTGCTTAGATTCGAAGTGCAGCGCAGTGCATCATCGCCAGGACGCTAACCCTCGCAGCAGCAGCAGCAGCAGCATGTCGCGCGATGTTGTTCGGCACACCCTTCCTGTGTTGGCCCCCGCTATTTGCCACCAGCCTCTATTCCGATCCGATTGCGGGCTCGCCGATGAATGGTGCGAAATTTATATCAATAAATATTATTTATTCACTTGTTCCGCGGCTACGACTGTTCCGACGACGAGCCTCACAGAGAGAGAGCGGCCAGCAATAATGTAAACCCGCAACCGATCGGGACGAGCCATCGCTGGTCGCCATTTGAATATTAATTCAATTATGTCCCTCGCAGGACCATTTTGAGAGGTTCCTTCGCCGCACTGCCTCCCTGATTTTCGACTTGTGGCTTTGCGCGGTTTCCGGAAGTCGGACGACGACGACGACGACGTATGTCGCAAACCGGTGATTAATAATTTACACGCGAAGAACGCTCGCTCGGCTCACTGGGAAAAGGACACTGGGCCAGGAGTGGGCCATACTGTACCGAGCAAACGCAATTATCTTGCGCGTACAGCGCGCACAATTTTGTGTTTATTTGACTCGCACAGAGGGCCGCAATAAAAGGTCAGAGCGGCGTGAAATTTGCCGAAACATTAACACACAACGAACCCGTTTGACACGCTAACGAGGAACCCACCCCCCGCCCGGGAGGGAGGGTCCTTTATTATGGTCCGAGAAGCGAGCAAAATACTGCCATTGTAATATTGATTTGCTGTTCGATTCGTTAGGCACATTATCTGATGGTGATTACTTTCTCGATGCTGCAGGAGCTTTTTATTTAAACGCCCAAAAGGATGTTCCAAAATGGCCGTCGTTTCAAGTCGCGCCACCGGAAGTGGAGAATGATTAGGATGAGAACAGTACATTAAAAACCAAAAAAAAAACCGGGAATAATTTATTAACACACGATTGCACGTGAGATTCATTTCGGGCTCCCCGCAACAAATGACTATCCAAATGGTGGAGTGTATTAAATGAATTTGTTGCCCTCCGAGCCGCGTTCATTCGGCCGGGCCAACCGGATTCCGGACACCGTAATTCAATCCGGTTTGCGAAGGATGGTAGATTTTTCCCGGGGAACTCTCCGCTCCCCGTATTCCGCACCATGTGTTATGATTATTGTGCTAGGAGTTCCTACTCGCGCCCATCATCATCCTTCATGAGGCCCTCTCGTGTGGCCCTCCGGTACCGGCGGTACCGGTGCACCCTTCCGGCAAGTCCTTCCGGGGGCGAACAGGAAACCAAAACGCGGAAAAAATAATGAAGACGTAACCTCAAACCTGCTACTCGCATCATCGCCCGGCTGGCTACGGGACCGGCGAGTTGGCCATTTGGCCAGGTCCGGATGGAATCACGGATGGGCATCAAATTTTTCTCGCTCCGTTTTTTTTCTGGCCAGTGTGTCCTACGCCAACTGGCCCAAGAGTATGATCATATTTTATTGTTTTTTCCTCACCCATTTCTCACTCCTGGTTTTTTTTTTTTGGTGCTGACTCCCTGTCCTCAGACAAATTGGCCATTTCGCTTCGGACTTCTGACTTCTGTTTTTTTTTGTTTATTGCCCACGCGGATGCCGGTGTGCCGGTTTCATTTTTCTCATCTGTAATCTAATTTAAACATTATAAATCTTATATTTATATGCTAACTGTTCCGATCCCGGTGCTCGGGAAGCGGAAACGGAACACCCGGCACCCGGCGGAACTCCGATTTGCCGGTTTCCTGGCACTCCATCCGGGGCCACCGTGGCGCCCGGATACACAATAAAGAATAATTTTCCTCTGAGAGTTCACAGGCCGCCCCGCGGAGTTCGTTGGTGATTATTTTAAATTGTATTCCCCAATATTGTGTCTTGGCGTCCGTGAGGAGTTCCTGGGTGACAGTTTTTAATGCATAGCTAATGATTATACGATCCGCAAGCGGTTCTCCCGCCCCGCCGTTGCGATCGTCAGGATTATTAAAGGTGTAAGGAACGGCTCCGGACGAAAGTGAAGTTGTCGTGCCGCTCCGAATGCTCCCATCTTAGGCCGCAGTGTTTTGCGGTGCCCCCCCCAGAACTCGGGCCCGAAAAGTTTGTCCGACGAAAAGAAACGCTCGTTGCGTAATTATAGCACGCGGCCACGCGGCGCGACGGGTGGACCGATTTTTATACGTCTCCGATGAAGAAGACGATGAAAAGTATCACTCTCCTGTGGGTGATTGTAATTAAAATTTTAATTTAACGACACTTTCGCTGATTAAAAGTTAATTAATGTGATGAGAAGGTGTCGCGTGTCGGTCGCCCGAGGTCAAGGAGTGAAGTTAGCGTGCAGATCGCGCTACGCAAAAACACTGTATTTGCGCGAAAAACACTCGGAAAAGCATTCGGATTTTTGGACGATGAAAAATCGAGACCACTCGCGGGTGAAAGCGGGAAACGGGGGGTAACAAAACGGAGGGCTCAACAGTGGAGACGTGCAAAATTAATTTCACTCTAGCTGAGGGTTGGTGTGCCACTGAAGGCAATATATCTTCGAAACAAAGTTAGCTAGCAAACAAAGCCGTGTGGCCAATTCCGGTTGGTCAGCCTTCAGGCGTTTGAATTTTTTTCCTCTCCGTTCTCCGAGGAAAGATGAAAACAATGCCACCGTTTTTGGGGTGGCCATAACTCAAACCGTGTTGGTCACCGCGGGAAAAAAAAAACGGCAAACTCTGATGCTAGAGTTACTTTTTTGTCGGGCGATAATTTTCATCTCGTCCAGGCAATTGGCTACACATAAATCATGGTCTCAAGTCACTCGTACGTATCAGATGGGATTTCTTTCGCTAGCCAGAATTCCTTGGAGAGTAGCAATAGTTGAAGGAAATGCCGTACTAGACGCTGAGTCGCTAGTTACAATCGGAATCGGAATCGTAGGTTTTATAAGAAGCTATTCAAAGTGTTGAAGATCATTTTTCGCATACTTTGATACCAAAATGTTTCAAATCTAACAATGCCGTTACCAGTGAAGTGAGACATTCATCCGAGATTAATGAAAAAACCGTCTCACTATGAAAGGCAAATCAAGTCTGGTAACAGTCGAGCCAAAGAGCATGTTGGACTAAGTAATTTGAACAATTAAAAGAAAAACATTAAATCAAAATTCTATTAAAAGCTGCACAAGCCTTTTGTTACTCTGTAAAATAAATTTATTGATTTTCGGTGTGCACTGTCCTTTCTTCAACAAGTGCAGCCAGAAGGTATTTTAAATGAAGCCAGCGCAATAATTAGGATTGACAGCGCCACTTAGCGTGAATTGAAATCGAGGGTGGTGCCAGTAACTAACGACCGCACGCACTAGTAGTGTCCAGAAAGGGTGTTGCACATGCAAATACGCACTTCTCTTTCTCTCCCTCTCTCTTGCTCGCTGCATTGAGTTTAAAGTGCAAGCGCAATGACCGCAGTAATGCATCCTGTCGGGCGTTTTGACAGTTGATGCGTTAATTGACAGGAACAAATGTTGTGATAATTGATCAGAGATCAGAGCAACCAACGCTGGGAGGATATGCCGGGAAGAGTCCTGGTGTCGATAATTAGTGCAGTCGCAGTGCCTCCTTGCTCCCTAGCTGAAAAGCCACCCGCCATTCCCTGGCCACGTGTCGTGCTTAGCAATTATTAGTTCGGGCTGCTGCTGTAACCAAGAATCTGTTCTTTTGCGAATCCAGAACCATATTGAGGGGAGTGTGATGGGCATCCTTATGGCCTTCCGCGTGTTGTGTTCTCCCCCGGGGGGTGGTCCGGAATCGCGTAGCGTAAAATTTATTGTTTTATTGCCACACTATAAAGCAGTCAACCCGGCTCCGGCTCCCGATGCGAATCCGGTGCGTCGAAGGAAGGAACCCCGCCGTACGTTATTTGCAGCCCATTTCCCAGGCCACCGCGGTAAGTAAACAACAAATCTTAAACGGTGTTAGCAATTGACGCCACATGCCTAGAGCGGTCCTGAGCGATGTTTACCGAGGTGAGACCGACGGCCGTTCGACGAACAGGATTGGCAAACGAGACATTTCGGCGACCCCCCGAGGGACCCTATAACCCGCCGGCTCGGTGAAAGTCGAACTCATTTGTGCTCAAGCTGCAAGAGCTTGAAAAGAAAAGACAGGCAAGGATATATAGCTGGTGCTTCCGGTGGCAAACAACAACAACAAGGTTGGACCGATATGTCCGGAGTAATGTCATCCGAGCGACGTAATTAACACGTCACAGGTTCGGTTTCGGTGCCCACAGGACTCCCACGGGGCGCGCGATCCTAGCCGGTGGCAACAATCTTCCGGTGGTTTTAACTGTCAAATTTCATTAGTTCCACTTGGCCACCTACCATCAGGAGCTATCCTGGGTCGGGGAATCGCTCCATAGGCTCCATGTTGAGGATGTTTTTTCAATCTAGCCACCAGAGCTCTGCATGCGCTCCGCTTGACACGACACTTGCCAACTGCGTTAAGAGTTTTAACCTCAAAAAACGACCGGCGACCAAAAAACACATTCTCACACTGCACACCGACCACGCGAGACTTAGAAATTCATGAAAACCCCGGGCAAAACTTCATGAATAATCAAGTAAATTTTAAATTGTCTTGCCACCGGTAAAAACGTTTCCCGCGGGACCGGCAAAACCCCGCACCATATTAGGCGCAGCCAGCACCACACACCCCCACTCACAGTGTATGTGGGCCACCAACAACAACGGAAAAAACCCCACAAATACTTACCGTTACTCGTCACTTGTTTCGCCACCGTGTAATCCGGCGGTGAGTATCACCAAAGCGCCTACTACAGAAAAAAAAACACGAGACCCAAAGCGGAAGCGTGAAGTCCATCCGGAAACTGATACTCCAGCGCCCCTGGCATCGGAAACCCGAAGCGAACCGAAAAAAAAACCATGGCCCCTCAGAAACCGCAGTAAAAAAAATGCGTGGAGTCGAACCACGCCGGTCCCGGCCCAGCCAGGATTTAATAAGTGAACGGGAAAAAGAAACTCGCCCGGCCGTGGAAAAAGAAAGTGAATAAAGTCCGGCCGCTGGGAAAGGGACCGAAAAAAAACAACGCAACACAAGAGAGCAACCAATTTCGAACAAATTGTCGGCTCCTTGTCGGTCAAATATTTGCTTTTCGCTGATTGAATTGCTTTTGTTTTTGCCTGGTGCCTCCCGTGCGCCCCGCGAAGGTCCCGTCCGGCTGGGCGAGGTCCCAGAAACACCGGGCGGGCTGGCTTCTAAATTCTAGCCCGCGGTGGCCCGAAGGAACGTCCGTCACAGCTGTCACGGGAGTCCTCGAGCGGGGAGTCAATTTTAACAAATTACGCCGCAGATTGACGTCGTCGTCGTCGTCGTCGCGGTACTCGCGGCCCGCAAGGATTCGCATCCGCCGGGGTCAGAATTAGATTGGGATTTTCGAATCGGGCACCGACCGTAAGGAGAGCCAACAAAAAACCCACCCCGAATCGACATTCAGCGCCGGCAAACGTCAGACCGCGAGACCGCGGCGCGGCGCATCCTAATTGAATCAGATCCGCGAATTGAATTATTCTTCGCCGCGGTCGGATGGGAATATTTGTCATTCTGCAGATTCGCGGTTTTACAAAATGCCTGCATTCCGGTGGCACTAGCCGCTGTCCCGGCCATCGGGATATGGTCCCATCGGGTGAGAACTATTAAATCGGCGAGCTGGCTGGCTGGCTGGCGAAGGAGTGCCGGCAAACTAGACGTGAAATTCGTGAACGGAATGGAAGAATTGCCGCCGGAAGGGTGACCCCAGGAATTGCAGCTCCCCGGGCAAGGTGAGGTAGAGTCTAAATGAGCCACTGGCGCACTGAGGCATTATCGGCGGTAAGTGAATTATGCGCTCAATCGGGCAATGAACCTTCCCAAAAACGGTGAATCGCATAATCGAGTTTTTGCATTACACAGCACACGGTTCGGAGGCAACTGTCGGAGGCAAATCGGATAATTTCCTTGCCGGATTTCGGGGTGGCCTGGCAACGATTTGCATAATTTCTTTAACCGTAATGATTTAATTGAACCGCCACGCTGGTGGAGGCATTTTAGCGGGAGAAAAGGCGTTTCGTTACCCATTGCATTGCTTAATTTATGATTGATTTTGTTATGATTGATAATTGAACTAAAAATTAACAGAAAAGTTAAAACATAATGCAAAATACGAAATGTTTTATGTTCCCTGCATATTGTGTTTAGTGAGATGGGAATTTTCACTTGGCAACTGCTACATACGAGCAGTGATCAATGTGACTTCATTTCAATTATTTGTTTCAATGATTTATTTGGCAGCTAATTACGATTTACATGTTCATGAATCATAGTCTGTTTTTTTTATTCAAGCGCCATTCAATTATTTATCGCATTTATGGGTTTGGCCCTTCAGGTTCAGGAACATTCAGCTTCGTTCCCGGTTAAGATAAGATCGGTAGCTACTACCCAATGTCAATAGTTTTACTAAAACCTTATCGTTAATCATTATTCCATAAAAGAACTAAATCAGAACTAACCATGCCATCTTGGCTAAACTTTCGGCAAATAAAACTGCTCACTCTCCTAACGGCGGACGTTGTCCTGCGACGGCCGCCATGCTTTGATGACGGCAATTTAAAATACAAATACAAATGAAATGTGTGCGGTCAAAACCGGACAACTCCTTCCCGACATCGTCGTGGTCGCCATCGTCTCCTGAAGCAATTTTCCTCTTGACCAAACAACGAAACGCCCGCAATCGAAATTGCCTTTGGGCCACCACGTCGTCTGCCACCAAAAACCCGGAGCATCTCCTAAGGAGTCAACCCGTTCCGCCGTCGCGGTTCACAGCTGCTGGCCGGCAGCCAGCCTCATGTTGTTCTGTAATTGACTTTCACCGTTCCGTGCCAAGTTTGCGTAACCCGGTGGGGCGCAGTGGGATCGCACCGTTTCACCCCGTGTGTCCGGCAGCCATGAAACGTATCCTTCAAACGGAATCTTTAACTTAACTCTTCACCCGAGGCCACCGGAGAGGCCCGGCGAGAGAACTGACCCACGGCACGGCACGGCCGCAGCAGTAGCCGGTTCCGGAGGGAATTGCGACATGGAATTGTCGAACGCCGGGACATGTTTAACTTTCGCAGCTCGTCAGCCGCCGTCGCCCAGGCCCGGGCGAAGTCGCAGGATATACAATTTATAATAAACGAGATGTCCGACGTCCGTTTGTCCGACGAAATGAGTTTTCTCCTCGCGTCACCAGGCTAATTTCCGACTGCCAACCGGTGGACACCGTGGAGTCTCGGGGCTCCCAAACACTTACCGGGAAACCGGGGCAGGATCGCAACACGTAGTGGCGCGCAAACCCATAATCCAGTTCCCCCGTTCATAAACAGGGACAGAGAGTAAATTGAGATTTATGCACTGTCTGTGGTTCAACCGGTTCACCGGATCCGGATTTCGGCAGGCGACACGCACGCACGCACGTAACGAGGACAATTTTTCGGGATTTTAGGCGACGGCCGAAAAATCCACTTCATTGACCGGCGGCATCCTTCCGAGTGGGCCCTCCGGCCGAGAGGACCAAACCCGAGTAGGAGGAGTGGGCGAAAAAGGTTATAAAATTATTTATTATCCTTATTACTTTTATGCGCCCACGAAAATGAGGCGAGAGGTCCGAGGTCCCCGGCGGTCCCTTCCACAGAACCCCACGCGAGGGCCGCGGGCCATCCTTTGAAGATGAAGGCACAGCCAATGTAAGTAAACCCTACCGAGGACGGCAAAAAGGTCACCCGCCGTCGTCGGTCGGTGGTGCTTTTATTTTAAAATAAATTTAATGTTAAAGGGTTTTGCCAGCCAAAGCCAAAGCCAGGCTTCTGAGGACCTTCGCTCCATATGGTGCGCACCACTCACACTCGGGTGGCACATTTGCGCTGCTAACGAGCAATCCGAGGTGTCCGGCCAGGGATGATACCGAGGGCCGGTGATCGGGACGCAACCGAGAAGGGACGTACCCTGGAAGGGGTTAAAGACCGGCGGCGGGCTGCGGGAGGGTTTATTGATATGGAAGGACGCGCGTCATCCATTAGGCTGATAACGAGTTTTGATGGGCGAATAAAAGGCTCGGCCCTCTGCCGGTGAAATGCGGTTATAAAGCAGCTGATTTGACGTGGCCGTGTGCGTTATTTATGTCCGCATGGAACGACGTGAAAGTGGCCCGATGAAAACGGGTCCTTGAAGATTGGCCTTTGAAGCTTTATCCACATCTGATTTAAAAGGTTCCGGCGAAAACGATTAATCCTGCGTATTGTTTTTTTGAGGGTCATTACCAAAGTCTGGAAGTCTTTATTGATTGCTTCATCCGTTTCACGACAGGGCAGGCTTTAGGAGGCAGAAAAACAGTAGCTCCAACAGTGACACCACGGAAACACCCAGCAGCAGGGCCATCAACCCACCGACGTTGGCCACAAAGTCTAGCAATCCGTACCGGACACTCCGCACCGAAGGATAGAAGTGATCCTCGCCAACGTCCACCAGCAGCTCCGCGGTGAGTGAGTCCGTTTCGTTAGTCACCACAAAGTATAGTTCCTCTTGTAGGCTTAAAGTACTCGCCTTGTAGCTGTATCCATAGTCCAGACAGGCCGGAAGACAGCTGCAGGCCCACCGGAAGTACTGCGATCGAGGAATGGCTTCGGCACGCATTTGAGCGATCGCATTTTTATCGAGCACGTCGGACGGCCGATAATTGGCACTGGCGTTGCAAAGGGCCATATCGTTAGTCCGAGGCATATACTCCAGGACACAGCCCCGTTTGTCCCGGAACATTCCTGCGTGACACTCGAGCTCGCAATTATTTTGTGTGTAGATGGCAAACAGCTTCAGTGGGTTTTGGACCTGCCGGTAACAACCGGTGGTGTGTGCGGAGAAGTACCTCAGGTACCGCTGAGTGCTAGTCAGGCTCGGCAGAACCTTCAGCTGGACCTTCGTTCCGATCACCACCGGAACGGGTTTGGTGGGCTTGAAAGGAAAATCGATCGGTGAATGAATGTGAACATCGACGGCAGGAGTCGGACACTGTTCCGTGTCATTCTGGCCATTCTGGATGAATAGTATCCTTAATCGGTACCGTCCGGAAACGTCTTGGGCAACCCGGGGGTACTGCTTCACGAGGACCGTCTGACCCGGCACTGGGTGTTCCCTCCGGAAGTCCCAGTTCTCGATAGGCCGGCTACCGTTTGTGAGATGTTTCACGTTCACAACGCTACAACGCATAATGTAAATATATCATCAGAATGATCGGATCCTTTCAGAAACGTTTTGTTTACCTCTGGACATTGAAGAGCTCCTCCCCGGTGACTCCATTGAAGGTGTAGCAAAGACCCCGCTCGGTCCGCACCGCATCCAGCACACTTTCGCAATCGCTTGTACACGCGTCCTTCCAGCAAATTAGCCCGCAAAACTCTTCCAAACGTGGTGTGGCTTCACCTGAGCAACCGCTATATCCTTGGGGCTTCCGAGGACAAATCGTGACGGCCGGAAACGGAACACTCCAGATGGGCAACGGTCTCTC
This sequence comes from Anopheles bellator, assembly GCF_943735745.2. NCBI lineage: Eukaryota > Metazoa > Arthropoda > Insecta > Diptera > Culicidae > Anopheles > Anopheles bellator. The sequence continues at coordinate 1,952,367 of NC_071285.1, read as the reverse complement.
GGCACGCACCACCACCACATTCGCGGCGTCCGCTGGGTCTCTAAGGCGCTCGAAGTTTACCATCACCAGGAATCCGAACAGAGCGGTCAGGCAGACGGTCACACCGAGCCACAGGATCTTGAAGGAAGTTCGCCACCCGGGCACCAACACGTACCGAAGCAGCGGGGACGAGCTGTTCCGTAGGTAGTCCACCAGAATTCCCGCGTCATTGTCCGGCTTCGCTGGAAGGGCTGGTCCTTTGGAGCTGTGTTCGTTCTCTGGCAGCGCAGCAACCTTCACCATCGCTGGGCGAGTTCCGCGGACTAGGCGCACTGTAGGCAAAAGGACTCTGCACTGCAAATGCCACAGCACAATGACACGATGATGGATGACTGGTCGACATTTCGAAGTACGAAGTTCGACCCAACACACCCATGGAACCCGGGGCGAGAGTGTTCCGAGATCTTATCTGCTGGCTCCTGGGTGACCGTGGTTCGTTCACATATAGGAGTGGTTCATGCTAATTAGGATCGTAAAGGTGACATAATCCAAAGGGGTTTTTTTTTTGTTCGGTGGCCACTTCACACAAACCCAACTTCCAGGTGGTTCCAGCGTTGCTGCTGCCTGTTCGCAAAAACCCCAAAACTGGCGGTCGATCGATAAGTCCGGCATGATTCATACCCTGCCGAAGGACCAAGACCATAATCTCTCCCCCCAACAGGACGCGGTCGGTTCTTCTGATTTACTGAATCATTAATAATTCGATCATCGATTCATTAATCAATGCTCTGACATCGGGCTGATTACCAATTTGGGCGTCCATCAGCCGTTCGGTGAACGATTGGAACGAATGAATCTCGATTTGCGTCGTTCTCGGCCATTCGAACCATTCGTTCGTAGCGAAATCTTCATTTACTCACCTGAAGTTACTTTTCGTTCGAAATTTGAATAAAGAAGAAATCCGTTAAGCAAACTGAAGGGTTCGAATTTGAAGGCTACTAGGATCACCAATCAAATAGGTGGTCCAGGAAAACGCAATCTAGTTGGCCAAGCTGACGGGACCGGTTGATGATCCCGGGTTGATGAAGTTCGTTATCCCACACCCCGGACACCACGGAACACATCATCTTGGCATCGCCCTCATCTTGGCTTCGAGATGTGGCCACTTCTTTGAAGAAACTGTTTATCTTCACCGAGTTCACCGAATCATATTCGACGCCTTCGTGATGGGCGAAAATGCAATTTCAGATCCGAATTCTTTGCGCGACCTCTGCCACGACTGACGGACGGACGACGACGACGACGAATCCTGTGCCGGTAATGAAACGATTCCGTTTCGCCTCCACAAGCTGTTGGTCGGCGAGCCGAGCTTAATTTCTTTCCCGCCTGGCAGTCATTTCATTTGGCCCGTCCCCGCTCGGGCTGCCTGGGAATTCATTTGGGGCGGCGGTTAATCCGGTGGGAAATTTCTTTGCAATTTGTTTAACGCGCCCCGGCCGCAGCCGGTGGATACGGTTTTGGTAGTGGCGGGACCTTGGCATGGGTTGGTACGGAGGTAGCAGCTCGCCCCACCGCCGTGAACCGTAATTAAAACGAGTCGGGTACGTGGCGCGTATATGGAACGCTCCATTTGCAGGATGAGCTCACACGTCGCTTGTCGCCCGGCCGTAGAAGGGGTTAAGACTTGCCAGTGAGCAAGGCGAGTTCATTCATCATTGCGAGGCACAGGGTAGGCGGCCAAGCTGTTGTGATTTTCGTACTCTTAAAGAGCGCAACCCCTTACATCAGGGGGCCCGGGGAGCCCGAGGTGACGCTCAATTCTCACTCGGATCATTTATATTAATGATGAAACCATCCATTTAAATTATTAACCAAACCGCCATTTGCTTTGCATATATACGACATGTTTAGTTACTCCGCTCGCCCGCCCGTAGCCCAAGAAGAGTCAGGGAATCCCGGGAGTTCCATCGATTTGCTGGTGGCGTTGAGGCCAAATCTCGGCACCTATGAGTGGGGAAGTTTTGGGACATCAAACTCCTGGTCTGGGCCCGGTCGGTAGTGGAGGTCGAAGTTCGTGACGATTTCAGCGACGCTCCAGTGGGAATGGAACTTGATGCAGGGATCAAGACGCTGCCACTATTTCTGGCCTTCGACAGGGAATCGATAGGGTTCCGTTTAAAGGTGCCTCCAGACTTCTGTACTGATTATTGAACGGCGATGGCTTCAGCCTTATTAGAAGATTTTTTCCAATATCAAACATAGAAAGGATGTGGAGGAACTTTAGTTTAAAACGTCGAAAAAGACGAGTAACTTCCTCCAACACTAGTATCCTTATGGGCGTGTGCAGTTGGGGACATTTTTCGAAAAAACAAGTAATACGTACCCACCTTACCGGGCAATGCTTGCGAGTTCCGAGAGGGAAAGAAAAATGTCGGACCTTTAAACCACCCGCGAGCCCGAGCCCGAGGACAGCCTCCTGAGCTTAAGACAGCCCACTGTCTGCAAGGAAGGAATGGAAAAAAAACCACGGACCGGAAGGCTAGGTCCTTCGTCCTTCGCCCTTAGTTCCTTCGCGCGGCGAAGCACATAAAATATTTAGCAGGGCGGAGATTTGTCCAGACTTCGTGTAAGGTGCCAGTGTACATAACATAGTCTCTCGTCTCTCTCGCTCTCTATCGGTCCTTCTCCGGTCACATAGAGCCCCCCGTTTGGCCCCCCACATCGGGTCCGGGCTGCTGGGAAAGTGATTGGCGTAGTGCTCCCCGAGAGCGGTCTCGTCCCGAACGGACATGCGCGCCAGCTAGCCAGTAAAAAGCTTTCACCTACATTTCCAGCCACACCACCCGCGCGTGTTGGGGAGGGCGCGGCATTGAAGTGGGATATCACACGACGCTGTTGACGGAAGTGGTGATTTGTTCCTGTTTTTTTTTGTTCTCGTTTCCACCAACCATTTAGTACAACGAGGCTCCCGGAAGGTGATAAGGAAAATGGCGACTGATTGGCACAAGTTTTAGCTTCGATTCTAAAAGAAAAATCGAAAGTATATTTGCGTCCACGCGCCCTTAGTGATACCCGTAGTTGCGGCCCTCCTCGAGAATCACCACGATCGAATCGAGCGTCTCCTGGGCCGTGGGAATAATCTGATCCGGTGGCAGAACGAACCCGTAGCGTCCGAGATCACGCAGCTCGTACGCGTAGACCAGCGGAGTCCGCAGGACTCCCTTCACCCAATCGATACTACCTCCGGAGGCAACGTCTGCAAAAAAAACGGGGCAAGGTGACTTACTAATGTGACGGCGAGTGGAGTGACCCCAGGAACTTACAAATCGCTTCGGCAATATTGCCCACCTTGTAGCTGGTACCGAATCGCTCCTGCAGCTTATTGATCGCCTTCGTGCCAATCGCCACCTGATAAGGAGTTGCGGCAATTAAGCTCTTATCATTCCAGCCACCGATAACACCGAATGGGACCTACCGTTTCGACGTAGTTATCGAGACGTGCGGTCGTATGGCCGTACGGGATGAGCAGGAGTTGCGAATAGGCATGGAACGCCAGGTAAGTGCTCATGTTGTCCAGCGTACCGATGAAGTCCGCCAGTTGCCGAGTTTCGGGCTCCGAGAATGCGCTGGGTCCAGCGAACGTGTCCGAGCATGGGACACTGGAGGCACCACCCTCTGCGGACGATAGAATTTACCGGGTTAGCCGGTCCGGACAGGAACCTATCCCTTAGCTCCAGGGTAACACTTACGCATAAAGTTGTATCCCCAGTTCCGGTTCGGATCCGCTCCACGGCACAGCGAGCTGACCTCCGAGCGCGTCTTCCGCCACTGCCGGTCGGTCGTGTGGGTATACTCGTACCCATCCGGGTTGGTCACCGGGAACACGTACCAATCGAAGTTCTCGGCAATCTGGCGAACGCTGGCATCGCTGGAGGTGAGCAGCTCGTTCAGGACCCAGGTCACCGTGGCGCCACTGACCCACTCTCGGGCGTGAATTAGACTCTCCACAAACACCGCCTTATTGCCCGACTTGTACGACACTTTCACTCCCCTGATGGGCCGACCCTCGTAGGAGTTACCCACGTTCAGCGGGGTGACGATGCCCGGGTATGCCGCCACCAACCCATCCAACCAGGCATAGATCGCATCGGTCCGATAGTACGCCGTCCACCCGAACGTATCCTTCCGGTGGTCGGCCTTCGATTCCGCGTCGAACAATTGCTGCAGGTCTTCCGCCCGTAGGTCCACCCGAAGCGCGTACTTGGCGCGGAGTTCCGAAAAGTGTCCTCGCTGATGTGGAGGGACCACAAGCAGCACTTCGGTGCCGACTTTCAGCGGCTCACTCCAGAACCGGTATCCATCGGGTTGGGCGTTGATCGCTTGCAGTAACTCCAGTTGCCGATCGGTTACGATCTGCACCGCGTACAGCCGGTAGTTGTCGTAACGGGCCTTCTCGGCCGTGGCCGTTCCGAGTAGGACACTCAACGCAACGAGGCACAGCAGTACGATCTTCATGATGTGGGGCGTCAGAGAGGACTATGCGATTTTGGACGATTGTGCCTGAGTTTAAAGCAACAACATCAATTCGCTGGGCGGATAGATTATGGGCGAGGAAAATCCGAACCGTCATTGTCTCGGGATACAGGTGGGTAATAGGCAGAGATTGTACTATCTTCGAGTTGATAATCTGGCCGCGGCAAGTACAGAGCAAGAGCCACTCAGGGCAATAATCATCGTAGCCGCGTAAATGATTGACGTCTAAACGTTCGATCGCCGATCGTAAAATGAATTCTTAAGGTGTTGAAGTCATAAAAAGAACGGAGCTGCGGAGGCACGCTAGACTTCTACGGGACAATTATGCAAAAATGTACCCATAAATTATCCGAATGTCCACAATTATCCTTCTTCTAGTCAAGTTCCGTTTTTTTTTTTCATCCGCCAGGACGTCAATCATAGGCACCTCGCAAACCAACGCCGGGACACAATTAACCCTTGATGGTGTGAGTGCGGCCAACTTCAGGTTTCATTTCACCACCCGGAGGACCACCCGGAGAGGGGGCCATTTGGCCTCACATATGTTGACTTCTGAGGGCAGACCCTCTCGAGGGGTACGTAGAACTCCAGCAAAAAAAACGGATCATTAATCATAAAAATCTTTGCCTTTTTTGCCTTTAACAGACCGACCTTCGTTGGCCAATTTATTCCGATTCCTGGTTTAGTGGTAACCCAAGGCTTTGCCTTCCTCGAGGATGACGATGATCGAGTCAAGGGTTTCCTCTGCCGTCGGGATGATCTGTTCCGGTGGTAGCAGGAACCCGTACTCGCCGGTATCGCGCAGCTCGTACGCGAACGTCAGCGGAGTCCGGAGTGTTCCCTTGACCCAGTCCAGACTGCTGCCGGAGGCTATATCTAAAATCCCGGATCGATTTAGTGTGTGGCACTTCGAAAACAATAACCGACTTCGAATACTTACAGATAATTTCCGCGATATTGCCCACCTGGTAGACGCTTCCGTGCCGCTCCTGGAGCTTTGCGATGGCCTTCCGTCCGATGTCCATCTATAGTGGCGTAAGGCTCATGAGTCCAGATAAGCATGGGAACCGCGATAAGGTAAACACTCACCAACTCATCGTAGTTATCGAGAGGCTCCCTTGTGTGACCGTACGGCACCATCAGCAGCTGGCCAGACGAGTGGAAGTCAAGGTACGTCGATAGATTCGGAATACCGCCGATGTACTGCGACAGAGTTCTGGTCTCGATCTCCGAGAAGGGCGAAGGTCCCGGCCAGGTATCGGTGCACGCAATGGGCGAGGTGCCTCCCTCTGAAAGGAAGAAGTCGGAAGATTACTGCGTGACCTGACCGAGATTACAACGAGAGCTTACGATTAAACATGAAGTCCCAGTTACGGTTCGGGTCCGCCCCGTAGCACAGGACATTCTGCTGCGAGCGGGTCTTTCGCCACAACCGGTTCGTGCTGTAAGTGTACGCGTATCCGTCCGGATTGGCCACCGGCACGATGTGCCAATCGTAGTTCTCGGCAATCTCACGAACCGTGGGGTCCTCCGAGGTAAGCAACTCGTTCAACACCCAAGTAACCGTCGCCGCACTAATCCACTCCCGGGCATGGATCGTTCCCTCGATGAAAATGGCCGGATTGCCTGTCTTGTAGGACACTTTAACTCCGTGGATCTGTCGTCCTTCGTACGTCTCCCCAGCCACAATGGCACTAACGACACCGGGATGTTCGGTTACCAGCGTCTCCAGCCAGGTGTTGATATCCTCCAGCGTATGATAGGCGGCCCATCCGAATGTTTCACGTCGACCCTTCAGCTGGCGGTCAATCACATCCTGTAGGTTTTCGAACGCAACCGAGGTGTGCAGGTTGAACCGTTCGCTGAGCTCTGCGAATTCGGCTGACTTGTGTGGAGGAACCACCAGCTTTACGGTGCTGTTCAGGTGGACGGGATCGCTCAGGAAGGTGTAGCCATCGGGCCGTTGTTCGATGAGTTGAAGCAATTCGAGTTGGTCCTGGCGGTCAATCGATAGCTTGAGGACACGATAGTTATCGTAGCGCGCCGGTTCGCCCTGAACCGACGACGAAAGGGCTGCCAGAAGGCAGATCACGATTCCGACTACACTGGACGGTGCCATTTCGGTGACTGAAACCATGGGGCCCGCTAGTGGGATTGTGAGGTAGGTCGAACGGTTCTTATCGACTTCTTTCAAGATTATTTCCCGAATGCATCTTTCATTCAATTGCTTCGCGATAGCAAGAACTAAGGCACTAAAACAGGTCTTGAGATAGTGGAACAATGGAACAGGCCATTGCGTCAGATAAGCCTTCAGGCGGATTGATTGAAGGTTTCGATGAGTGATTAAGGTGAACTTAGAATTGTTGAATGAAAGGCAGCGAACGGTCTATTACAACGGCAACTAGATTGCGATTGGCGTTAGCCGGTAACGTATTCCCGCTTGTAGTATTTCAATGACTACTAGACCATAGTTTGAAGAATCAGTGTTCAATTTTGACAGCAGTTGAATCCTTGAACATTTTGTTGTCCGCAAAAATCAGGAAAAGAAAACTCAAAACAATCTCCTTTTTGGGGTTTAAAAATGTCCCAAGACATGTGTGCTTCACGAACTCCCTACACGGTTTAATCGGCTGCTTCTTCCACATCCCTTTCCGGCCACTTATCTTATCGTCTGTGCCATTTGGAAAATTTTACAGTAAATTTTGTTTTCCCGCACACGCCACGGAATGCTTTTAACAGCAAACCTTGGTCCCGACAACATTCCTTGATGTTGTTACCCTCGACTTAATGTATTCTTTGCGTTGTTCACTCTGCATACGCAAACGCAAACAAGACACAAACGACCATCAGGGCGACCCGACCATTACGACACAGGATCATTGTTGTGCGCGGATGCTAACGCGGATGGGGCAATGAAAATGATAAGGCCCTTCGGGGGGGTGTAAGTGACTCCGAGAGTGGCCTTTTGCGTGGCCCCAACCGAACAGCGAAGAATAAAAAAATCCCAAACCGTTTACCTTGCGCCAAGCATTCGGGATGCGCGACGGGAAAATATTATCTTCCCAAGATTATTAATCTGATGAATATCGAATGTGAAAGGCACCGTGGTTCCGGTGCCAGGGCTCGCAGCGCACAACAATCAAGCGCTTCGCGGGAGCAATAAATTTTCCCACCGAGCGGCGCCTTATTTCTAGGGGCCGAGGATAAAGCATCCCGAGCGAACGCCTCGCGGAAGGCGTTTCGGGGGGGCCAACAATCTCTTCCGTAAGCTAATAAATAAATAAACCTGCCCGAACAAAAAAAAAAAAAAAGATATGTAACATCCAATTTACATACGAAAGAAATGAGGCCATCGTCTATTGCTCGTTCAACGTGGAGAACGCGAAAAAAGGGGGAAGACACGAGTCGGCGAGCGGATCACTTATGCTGTGTAGGGCATCCGAGATGAGTCCTGGGACGGCGTCCCCGAGGTTCGGTGTGGCATCGAGGCCTATTATTTTTATTCCACATGATCCCACACCGTGGGTTTATGGAATAAGACACGGGATTTTTCTTAAATGTGCTGTGTGTTGTTATCAAGCGATTTTCTCGTTGTAAAACAACCTCACACCCGGACTCGTGGTTCAGCTATTCGACTGGTTCCGTAGTTAAAGTGGTGTCAGGCCATGAAATTAAAGCGACGGGAACTAAATCTCACTGATAGCGACCCATTACCGAGATGACGCGCGCGAGGCGATAAATTATGCCACGAGTACACTCAATTTAATGCTCCATTGGTCGTTAGTCTGTGATGGAACAACAACGTTTACATACCGACAGTTTCGCCAGCCGTAAAAAGCGGGTCCATAAACCGCGTCGGCTCACTCTTGGGCCGCTTTGAACCTTTCGAATCCATCATGCCTTGTCAGGGAACCCTGTGACAGAACTAGGAAAAGGCTCATAATTCAACCATCGAACTGGACGAAAAAAGGGTCCTTCTAGTACTATCGGTCACCACGTGTGCTCCTCGGACTCCGACTGCGGATTGTCGAACTACCGAACGCGCGCATCAGGACCACTGTCGGGGCTGCTCCCCAGGGGATTCCGAGGCCGCCTTCGAAGAAGTTGCATTTGTTTCTGTAAGTGCGAAGAGGGGCCCGACGAATCCCGAATTATGCCGGCCTAAGTAACGACCTGCTGGACCAGGAAACGGTGCAGGATCACAGACAGGAGTTTCGTTGGAGGGAGATTTGCGCAATCATTGCGTCCACGCCGGGTGGTGGTCGCTCCTGTAGGGCCTGGACCCGGGCGGCGAATGATAAAGGATTTTATTGCAATCACGTAACTATTGTGATGGGAATAAATGTATTTTTCTTCCCGGTGGTCCGTCCCGAGCGCTTCGGTTCCTTCGCTCGGGCTGGGCCGTCCTATGGTCATGTTAATTTTTCATCTTCCAAACTGCCACCCAAGAGCGACCAGGACGAATGGGGCGCGACCCACCAATCGTTGTGATCTTCTCCGGGCCAAATTGTTCTATCATTCTCCGGCTGATGGGTGTTTTATTGTTTGTTGATCACGACAATCGGTTGCGAAACACACAACTCCCTGGCGGGATCGGCTCCGAGTGTCCTCTGGTTGTCTTCGTGCGGCACCCCTTCAACACCACACACATTCCCAACCCGAATGTGCACCTGAGTCGACTGGATAGTCGGTTTTTTTGCGCAACTTTTCCAAAATAATTTGTTATCCGTTTTTTTTGCTGTGGTTTGCCGCCCAAAAAATGGGACGTCAAACCCGTCAATCGTCGTCGTCGTGAGTGTAAAACTTTCGATCCGGCCGTTAGCAAATTACCAAACGGATTTGTTTGCGCGGGGTGGCGGGAAGGAGTTGGGAAGGACGCGTAATCCCTTTTACCAAAACACAAATCAAGCCGATCGAACGGTTCCGTTGTCGACAAGATGCGAACCAAATGCAAATGGAAGTGGCCGGAAAATCCCTTTTTCCCTAACCGGTCCCTACCGTCTTTGAATATGAACGTATAAATAAACGAATTTGGACCGGGGACCGGGAATGGAAAAGGAAAGGTTTCGCCTCGAACCGGCGTTCGTCAATCGACGGGGAGTGACAGGACCTGCAGGGGGGGACATTAAGGGACTCGGGCGCATATTTTTGACGACGACGAGGACGAGGCAAATTGCCTTAAACAAAATGCGTTTTTTATGTTTTATTGATGGAAGTGATAATTAATATGAGGGGAGCATTGATATTGCCGATACCGATTGGATTGATGGATTGATGGCACACCGAGAGCCGGTGACTTCGCTGTGAGGATTTCGCCTTCCGCCTTCGATCCCATTAACAAATCCAGTTTTCCCTCGAAATCCGATCCGCCGGTGCCCGGGAATATCTAATTGAACGGTGGACACCCGCTGGCTGGCTGAGGGTTGTTCCGGTCCGGCCAATGATACGGGGGACGGAACGCGTGGTTTGTTTGTTTTCGATCATTTCGTTTCAGGTGCAGTTGTGCAATCGACATAACAGACATTTATTAGACCCTCCTTCGACGCCATTGTTTGAGTTTTGAATTAACATAACCGCAAAAACCGTGTCGCCGAATCCCGAGCAGTGATGGAAGTGAATACTCCTCTCCAGGAATGAAGTGTCAATTGGCGTCCTTTTCGGACAGGCTGCTAAAGAATTCATTTTTATTACTCAACGCCGCAAACGCTGTTGGGAAATTTTGTCAAAAAGATATTTACCCAACAAAAACGGGCAACGATAAATGGTTTGCACCAAATGAACGCAGCCTTATTCTTGGGGATGGCCACGGGCGGGCTCAGCCGAGAAATGGGTACTTCCGTCAAACGGAGTCGCAGGGACATTAAAAATTTATTAGATTGAGCCCCGTGAACCGCCCCGTGGCCGTTAACAGGGCGCCCGGCGGAATGACGGCGTTTCTTTTTCATTTCTTTCAAGGCTCCGACGTTCGAGGCATTGCGTCGCGCTATGCTGCGCTTATGCTACGCTACATAAAAATATAACGAGATTGTCAACTGGGGAACGACATTCGCCAGGACATTCGGCTGACGCGGGGCCATTGCGCAACTTTTACGAACTCAAAATTGTTTAAAGAGCCGTATAATAAATTTGTTATCCCTCCAAGGAGTGTTTTAATTTTTTGCACCGGCCCCTTCACCGGCTGCCATCATTCGCCACGGTCCGCGGTTCGCTTTCTTAGCTCGCCCCCCGAAAGAGCCCGAGGGTTGGTGCAGTTTCGGTGCAGAAAGTTGTGCTTTTAGTCGGGCAAGAAAAGAAAAAAATTCGAGGACACATACTCCGAACCGCATGGAGAATGAGCGAATTGATAAACAATTGCTTTATCAAATTTAAATCTATGAACCCGAAGGAGAGGAGCAGGAAGATGCCTGGCAAGCAAAACATCTCGGAACCCTCGGGGCGTTATTTTGCGCGGGTAAAACAACACACATTAGCTTATCTTGCCCTGGCTTGGAACCTCCGTAGCATAATTCTTAATACCGGGCGGGAGCTATGTTTTGGCGCAATCCATACGGGTGCCATTACAGAAATTTGCGTAGCGCCGAGAAGGCTCTTGGCGGATGATTTGCGTAATCGTTTTATTGGAAGTCACTGCGAACTGCTCGGCAACCCGCCAAAAAATAGGGAGAGTGCGCTTCGTCGCGGTCTTCGGTAATGATGCTCGTCAATATTTAAGATTTGCACACCATAATCATTATGCGGCTTGCGCGAAAAACGAAGCGATAAATATTGGAGGAAAAGTTCTTTCGTTCGTGTCTCTTTGCGTGAGGGTTGCTTTCGAGTGGGAAAACCGCGTGCCTATTTAACTGTAGCACGCTGATTTAACAACCGATTCCTGTACGTCTCCGAATCTATTACAGATCGATGTCGTAATGGGCGCATACGCGTGAATAGATAATCCATTTTATGTATCGTTGAATGGCGTTCGAATGGTGTTACAAACAGTCGACAATTACCATGTGGGCGCACACACCGTTGGCACCGTTTCAACCGGCTATCGACGAACCCCGCACCAGGACGAGTTCGATGCCGGCAATTTCAAATGATGAACCTCGCTGCTGCTGGGGCGCCGGCCCGTGTTCGACAGGAGGTAATACACTTTATGGTGCCCCTGGGAAATAACAGATTAAAGAAATACTCTAATTTTATTCACCATATTGAACGGCACGTTCCGTCCGATCCGAAAGCACAATGCCAAAGACGGAGCAAAACTGCAACTAGAACACAACGCTCGAGTTTCTTTACAATTCACCTTACCCAGCTCCGGTTTTCGATCGATTTGGGCCCGAAACCCCGGGACGGATTGGCGCAATTATCACAGTGGAAGTGTGTGAAAATGCAAAAAAGGAAACCCTCTCCGAGCCATCGAACAGCAAAATGTTGGCAAAAAACAAGTCCCGGGCACAAGGTGTATCATGTTTAATTTAAATACACCCAACGCGACCAACCAATAACAATTACCATACAACCCGGTCAATTCTCGGGCTCGAATAAATTTCCCATAAAGTACTCACACCCCACGAACGAGCCGGTGGCCGGGTTCGGGTTGGCCGCCGTTGGGTGACCGGAAGGAAGTCGGTTCGGTTTGCAGTTGCTGTCCTGTTTAAAATTAATCACTTGCCCAAAATGGGTCCCAGCAGCAGCAGCAGCAGTAAATCGTGCCTCGTCAGGCGCGGCGTGCGTCTTGTCCAATGCCAACCCCCACGAGACACCGCGCTCCCAGTTGTATCCCAGGAACAGGAATTGCTTTTATTTGATAGTCCTGCGACCGAACGCCATCTTCCAACATCGTAACGGGACCCAGTTTTCTTTCGCCGAACGCGCAATTACCAAAATTAATAAAGAGTAATGCATCGAATGCATCGATAGGTCGATTGTTTTCGCGCCGAGTTTGCCACCCATTTTCGCGCAAAAAAGGACGAATGCACATCTTTTGGTGGGGGCCGCAACGGCCGCGATGGGAATTGCGGTGCGGTGCCTCACCCCCATCCGGCGGCGGGCCAGGATTCGGGGCCGGAAACGGAGCACAAAAATCCCACTTCATTAAATTTACGGTTTATTTATGATCGGACGCATTATTAATTATTATTTCAATTCAACCGAAGTTTGCAACTCGCCACTCGACAACTCGGGGTGGACAATTCGTGTCCGTGCCAATTCGATTGTGGGAGGCCCAAATGACATCCACCGAACGCCGGGCGGGATGGATGCAACATTATGTTTTATGTTTGGGTTCGTTTTTTGCGTTCTCTCCCCGATGTGTGTCGTGCTGAAATTTATGCGCTCGGACCAAACGAGGCTGAATTACAATTTATTTTAATTAATGGCAATTGTACCGACAAACAGCTGGTATCGGTAATTTGTTCACCGGGCGGCAATGTTTTATGGCTATCCGTGGACCCGTGCCTGAATAAGGGCGTTGTAATGAAGAACGGCCACAGAGGTTAATGTGTTGCGGTGGTGGAGGACTGCCACTACTATTTGGAGTGCCCCGGACGTGTTTCGCGAAATTAGCCAAGAGCTTAAACGACGGGAAGCAAACTAAAACAATCCCCGGTTTTCGATTCCGCTTTAATGTTTTCGACTTCCAATAATGATTGTTTCACCCAAAACAATTGGCATTGTGCTGCTGGAGCGTGTGCTATTAGTAAGATTATCAGCGAAACCCTTTTACGCTGATCGGACGCTGCCAAGGGGACATCCGATTTGGGCCATTCAATATGCAGCATGTCGGGCGCTTACATAAACAAACAAATTCGATTGTTCCGTGGTGCTCAGGAAAACAAAGAAATGGAATCCACAGCAAACCCCGAACCTGGACTTCAAACACAAACATGAAAGTCAGCTCACGGTAGCACCACATGTATCAATGGCCACCGAGTCTGCCGTGGAGGCTTGAAAAGCCATAAATAATCACTTTAGTTACGGCTCATCCCATCAAATGGTTGAAACTTTTCCCGGACGACGCTAAGCTCAGGAGGCTGTGTCTCCAGGACCTGGCTGAGTTCGAAATAGATCCTCCGAAACACCTTCTGGCCGGCCTCTCGGTATCGGCTCGCAGCTTCACCCGAAGGTCTAATCCATTGATACCCACAAGAAAAGAAAAGGGATTTACCACCTGGTGATGGTGGTTTGACCCTTGCCCGGCCCGTCCTCTAAAGCCTACGCCGCACGCTACGGCTCCTGACTTTGACACCTTCTTCTTCTTCTTCTTGGTCGGCTTCCGTGCACTGTGTACACTTCTAATAATTTGTATTTATTTGTTTAATTTCACGACTCGGCGTACTCGGTTTGTTTTCGGTTCGTTTGGGGCCCCCAAAACCGCCTTCTGGTTTCTGCGAAACAAGAAGGCGCACTTTCTGCAAAGTCATGTTAGGGTTTTTACCGTCGTGGTCGGTAAAAAAAGGTGTTAAATCTTCGCGCTCCGCCATTGTCGAATTCCTTAACCCGGTGGCCATCTCTCTCTCTCCCTGATCTGTTTAATCTCCTCGTTCCGTCCTGTTTCGCCATGTTTTCCGCTTTTCTCAGATGCGATGGTTACTATGTTCGGTGTGTGTTAACCACTCTCGGGAGTTGGACACCCGGACCGGAATGGAATATTTACGAAACATTCAATTCGAAACACGGCCGAGGTGGCCACCTCACAGTGCCCGGAGTGTGTTTTCGCATTCTGAAGCAGTTTTTACGTTCCTCACACAATCATCGTGGGTTTAGCACTTTTCCGTGGAAAAAACAAACATACACAGGTCGGTCGCCAGCATCCTCAACTTTCAATCGAAAAAGTTGGCATGTTGGTATGTTGCTATGGCGGCGCGACGATGATGACATGCTAAGCCCGGGTGGCAGCCGGCAGCATGTGTGCAGAAGCATGATTAATGGTCCAGTGTTATTGGGAAGTTTGTTGGAAATTTTCTTTCTGCCTTTTTTAGCACGCAGACACGAATTTTGCTGTATTCTGTAGCGGTGCACCGTTTGTAGCATAAAAATAAAAGTCCTATCACACGTAGAAGAGATTAGCAGCGCTTGTATCAACCTTGATAGAAGGAGAAATTCGACGACCAAGATTGTTAAAAGTAACTTAAACGACGGCCTAACGAATTGAATTTTCTCACACACTTCTCAGGGTATTCGAGGTCCTCTCGGGGAATTCTATGTCCGAATCACGCCCCCGAACGCGCTAGAAGTCTTCCAAAAAATATCCTCCGATTATGACGCTTTAAGCACGGTCGGATTGTTCTAGGCCCACTCCTTGGAACGGAAGCATTAGCTTTCCCAGCTACGTTCCATTGGCTTTGAAGCGGTACACGTGGTTCCAGTAAGCTTCCGGTCACAATCCTTCAGCACAGAGACAAGCCGCACAATTCGATACGCTCGCGCCCATTAAATGTGGGTTCCTTCGTCCAGCAACAACGAAATTCCGGCATCCTGCGGCGCTCGCATATCTGGCATATGCAACAATCCACCCGGGAGCGTGGAACGGGCCCGAATGACCAATCTGCAACCATCGCTGGTCCGTGTGCTCGTTGGTCAATTTAGAAATTGATGAATTTATGAGTCCCCAGCGGGGAGAGTGGGCCGCTTTTTTGCGGTCACCTCGGCCGCACTATCTAATGGGATTAATCAACCCTTTTTCCACGTGTCTGTGTGGGCTATCTTTTTACCTCTTGCTTTCCGGCCCGCGTGCCCCGGCCTAGGACGAACGGTTCCCACAGAGACGAAGGCGGGGCACCGATGTCCTGCAGGGCCGATGGATGCCGATCGGCCGACACGATGGGTGGTGATAATCATCGGTCGACCCAGGAAGGACACTTCGGCCGTGTGTTGGGGCCCCCTGCTCGGCGACGGGGTTCACGACATGTGTCACTGCGGGATATTTATGACCGAGGACCGGTGTCCGGTACGGGACATTCCACCGCATCGGGGAGGTGGAAACGGATTTGACCCACTGTCCGCCATGTGGAGGGATCGGAGTTTTCTTTCGGGCAACAAAAACTTTGGGAGTTTTTCTAGGGGGATTCGTTTGCATCGGGGGAGGGAAAAACGACAGGAACACTCCCCGTTTTGGGGCGAGTGGGCCCAGGATTATCTGTCAGGGAGGAGTGCGCACCCTCGGACCGAATTTATCTCAACCTAACCCATCGGTATTTAAACTTCCGGTCTCCAAAGGAATGCGAGCTGTGGAGCTCTCAAGTGGTTATCTAATTGTTTTGAAAAGCCTGCCGGGCTGATCGAGGACCCCGATACAATCTCCGGTAATTTTTGTGTAACACGTGGACGACTCCAAGTTTGTTTCCGAAATGTGCTCAAAATTTATTTTTTCTCTACAGGAATGGAGCGGGAATAAATCAATCACAAGTCATTCATGAGCAAGACTAATTACCTGATCCGCTATGTCAGCATTCCCGGCTGGGTGTTACATTCCAATCCGTTCCACCCCGAGATGGCCGCAGCCCCAAACGGACCACATTCTTGAAGTGCTCTTCCCCAAACAACCGGCTCCGGATCGGGAAACTTAAATTGCGGCACCAGAGCCGACAGCATCTCGGAGATGGTGAATTAAAAATCATACACGCCCCGGGCACGTACCAGTGTTACTAACGATTACATACGCCATTGCCCGGTCCGAGGCGTGGAGTACGTGCATTCCATGCTGTGGTAAGAAATCCACAAGCATACAAAACAACCCGACACCCAGCGAACCGAGAGGGGTCCCAACGGAGAACCGGAAGCCTCGCCAGCACCGTGTCTGCTGCAATCCAATCATTTCTTCATTAGTGAAAATGAGCAAGTGTGGCAACCGGAGAAGTGATACCGTTACGGCCAGCAAAGGAGGCTGGAGCGAAGGGCTAGGAAACAACGAAAAACCGGTCCGAGTTGCACCCAAAACCCAGCAAAAAGTAGTGCACAAAAGACACTTCTCCGGACCACCAGAAAAAGGACCCGCAAACGAGATCGAAACACGCCTACTTCGCCCTGGCTTCTCGAGTCTTGTTTTTCCCGACGCCACGAAGAAGAAGCGCAACAAGTTTTTCGCGTGAGTTTTCTTTTGTTTTTTTCACGTTTTCCTCAGCGTGAGCGTGTGTTGGTGAGCGCGAATCTGTCGAGGAAGTGGGAGGAGACTCGCAATGGTGGGGAAGCAGGCGTTCTCGGTCGGAGCGAGATAGCTAGATACCGCGCGGTGATTCTTTTTTTTGTCGCTTTCCACAGGGAAAAGCACAGCGAGTTGTACTAAAAAGTTTTCCACCAAACACTGGCACTGGGAGGAGCTTTCCGGTGGGTCTGGGTGTCTTTAAATAAATAACGGATTTGTTTTTTTCGAGTGCCTTAGAGAGTGTTAGGGTGAAATTATCACTCCGGGAAGGAGATTATCAATAATCAGGAAGGGAATGTAGTTCACACTTCGTTGCTTTAATTCGTAACTATTGCCCATCGAGAGGCTGACTTCCAGCGTTGTACTAAACGCGCGCGCACACGGGGTCAGAAAACTTATCCTGCGAGCTTACAGCGAATCGTCCCGAAAGCTTCCGAGTCACCCGAGAGACACAGACGAGGCGGAGCCTACCACAAGGGACCGATGAGATTTCACTCCGGAGATATCCTTTTCGTCCTGCTGGGACACACACGCTTAACGGTCGCCCCGGGATGGGAATAAGCCAGCATAAGCATAAGCATAAGTGTGAGCAGCACCACCGTCCGGATCCGAGGGATTGTAAATTATTGCGCTTTCCCCAGCTGACGGTGCGAGCGAGATGGCACCAGGCAGCACGGGACACGGCCGGGAGAAAAAAGGAAACCTCTCGAGTCGCGAGTCGCGCGCGGCGTTGTAACCGTTTGTTCATTGGTTCGCACGGAGCACGGGTTTTCCCGGAGTGGAGTGAGATTGGCGCGCGCGTTCGCGTCCATTCGGAAAAGCCGTCGTCGTCGTCGGCCGCCGCGTGGTGGCCTCGAGAACCCGAGAGGACGTTACGATCGTAACTTTGGCCCGTGCGGATTTCAGTTGGGGTTTAGCAGCCACACGGGACGAACGTTTACACTCTCTGGAGGGATCTCGTCGCTTCCTGTTGCCGTCGCCGCCGTGTACGTCTTCTGGTGTTGCGTATGTGTCGCGTGCCCGCCGATCGACTCCGAGTAGTGTTGTGTGTGTGCGGTGTGTGTGGTGCGGGTCCTTACCCAAATCCCGAGTCAATTTCCCGAACCGGGAATAAACGCAACCAGAGCTCCGATGCTGAATCCGGCCTGAATCCGGCCTGAATCCGTGTCCAGCTTCGGCTCACCAGGGACCCAACTTAGGAGAGACGGGCGCTGTCCAAATCTGAATGATTATCTGAACACCTGTGTTCCGGACGGGAATCGACGGTTGTGTGCGCGCGAGTGTGTGACTGTTTAGTGTGCTTAGCAATCGAATCCTGTAGGGGGATCCTGTCTTCCATCGGACCGGGCCCAAAACGGAAGAAAAATTGTGGTCCACGGTGTACGATAACGGTCTAAAGCTGCGTTCGGACGAGACCGTGCCGGGCTTTAGCTCGGCCTCGCCCTGGCCCACCCTCGAGCTGGAATGGGGCCGCAAGCTGTATCCCTCGTCGGTGCCACGGGGCGCCGGAGGGATGATGTTCGGGCTGCCCCCGTCCGGGGCCGACATGAACCAGCCGCGCGGCCCGATGACGTCGCTCAAGGAGGAACCGCTCGGGGCCCGCGCCTGGATGCAGCCGGCCGTCGATCAGGCAAAGTAATTACCCCAATCCCCGATATTAAAGCTTATTAAAGGTGGTCAGTGGCCAGTGCGGTGCGCGGTTCATAATTCATCCTGCTGGTCGATGACACTCGGTGTCGCGTTATGGTGGTGTCCGTACGCCGCGACCGCGCGCGGGACAACAATTAAGATATCAGGACGCGATAAAAACTCGCCGCGCGCGACGCGACACTTTTGGGGCCACGGCGCGGATTTATGATCGCGATGCGCGCCCATAATTTATGTGCCTAAATTTGTTCAATAGCCACAAGCTTAGCCCATCGATGACGATGCCGATGACGCTGATGACGCGGGCACCGATTCAAAAGGGTTCGGCGGGCCAAAAGAATCGCACACACCACGGTGTCAGATTAGGAACGCTTTTTTGTCGGACGAGAATCCTGACCGGTATCCTCGCACACACACACAGAGAGTGGCGTCCCCAAGCGGCCAGGATGATGGGCCTTGGGGGCCTTGGGGGCCTGGGGGCCTGTGGAATGGATACCCAGTTCCGGTCCGTTGTATTTGTGCGATCCCGTTGAGAGCGTTGGGGCAGTCAACACAAAAAAGAGCCGAACTTCGGCGAAGACGACGACGCCAGGCGAAGGATTCGTGCTAAGTGACTAATACGAATGTTTATTTTAACACCACTTAAAGCAAGGGCCACACGTCGGTGATCTGCCGGCCAGTTCCAACTTTGTGCCGTTCCCTTTTTTTCCCGAACGGAGAGCAACTTTCGCGCATCGCGAATCTGCCGTGTCAATCTTCACACCTTTTGTCGGAGGTTCTCACTTCTCTCGGGATTCCTTCTTTCGATCTGCTCCGGTTCCCCGACGGTGTTCGACGTCCGGTGGACGGTTAAAGTTTTTCTCGTTTAGAAGAGAGGGAAGATTATCGCTCTCGGGGAAGAGGATGTTGGACAGATTCACTTTGATTTGGGTGACTTCGTTTTTGTTGTACATTAAATGGCCAGATGCTGTACCAGATGTAACGGTTGATAGAGAAGCAACAAGAACAAGTGTTACACGGATCTTGATTACAATTTGTTTCGTTCGATGGATGTTTTTTCTAATGAGTTTTGTGATTTTTTTTAGTTGCTAAAATAAGAGCTAGAAATATTTGTTAATGATGGCAGGCCATTAAATGCTGTTAACATCTTCGTTAGTCCACAATTCGTCAACATATTCCCAACTTCTAAGAGTTGTTTTATTACCAGCATTATCTATGAGGCCAATTTGTGATCCACAGCACTCACGTTGGCCGTTGGTTCCCAAAATAAATTCTGTTCGTCGAAGAAAGAACGCGCCATCTTACAGGACCAACAGCACCACCATGGCAGGCCCATTATCGGATCGGAAATGAGCTCCGAATAATTAGATCCTAATTAACGCTCGATAATAAACAGATAACATCGCCCACTAATCCGCCCTCATACACGCACGGCGGATCACCAGTCCTGGCCCGTAAGACGTTTACATAATTAAAGGATTGTGTCCGGCCCCGCGAGCGTGATAGTGACCAATTTGTGTAGCTCTAATTTTGGCCACATCAAACCCATCAAGGCTAAAACGGGCCCCCGTTTGGTGATGGGAGCGATGAATGGAACGGTCTCACCTTATCAACCGTGTAGTGCCCGAAAATATCGCTCGCAGAATAGCGGCCTATTTGATGTCCTTCGTCCTTTTTGGGGGGAGCGAACTGATGCGCCCAAAATTAGATGGGGGGGGGCATTCATTAGAGATTAGGCGGATGAATTGTTTCCCCGTGATAGGATGTGGTCGTAAGTCGTCTCTTGTTCCGGGACGAAGAAGCGCAATATTTCGACTGAATTAATGAAAAACTAGATGAAAAATTGAGCATATTTCTTATTCCGAGAATGATAACTGCGTTGGTGCAACTAGGAACAGGAATTGCTCTTTAAAAGCTTTGGGAGTCGGTGGGCCGCATCAGACGCGCCCTTCAATCAACACGCTTCGAGCATCCCCCTCATAACCGACAAATTGTGTTGGGCCGATTGTGAAATTGTTGATCGGTACCACTCAACTAAACGATACTCTCGCCTCCTGGTCGCCAATACCAGGCTTTGGGCCAGTGATGATTGCATACTCAATCGCTCGCTCACCCAATTCCGGTGCCATTTCCGATGCGGAACTGTGCAAATGAACGCCTCGACACGTCATCATGTGTCGGTGATAACGAGATGACGGCGGGCGGGCGGGCAAACGATCGGCATCAAAGCAATTTCGGGTCCATAATTCGCTCGGCAGCATGATGTGTCGGTGGCCCATCAAAACCGGGCAATTTGCTCCGGCTGTTCTCGTTTAGCTTGTCTTTTTTGTGGCTGCTGCTCCTGCTGCCTTATTTTGTCGATCCAAAGTGCAGCCTGGTGGTGGTCCTGATGGCCAAACGATTAACATCGGTTGGCCATCCTTGCCAATCGATTCGTAGTCCCGGAAGCACGTCCAATCCTCTCGCGTAGCGACGAAACACTCATAAACCCGATGTTGCTCGGATGTTGCTCGATGGTAATGATGAGGTTAAATTCAAATTCAATTAATCCCACCCGTAGTGTGTGACATCCGAGAGTGGCCGGGGAGCTGTCTCCAAACCGCAGAACGGTGGTGTGTTTGGTGGGATGGCCGACTGTTTGCCGTTTGGCTTCCGATGCCGATGTCGTCGTCGGTTAATGATAAACGGATAACGGTAAACGGATTGCCGATGTGGCTTTCGGTAGTTTGTTGATTGGTACTGAGGTCAGAAGTTTATTCAGCAACGATTTGATTGAATTAATTTTCAATTTATTAAGCGCACCGCGAGCTGCATGATTTATTTTCGCCCGAACATCGTTTCAAATCAAACCGTGTCCGACCGTTTGCAAATTCAATTGTTTCCCAACAATCACTTCACAATAAGATTATGCTGGGAAGAAGAAAAAAAACACGGGATTCACGAATTTAACCTGTCAATCGATTTAACGGTCGCTAATCGAATTTCGCACCCGGGGCGGAAGTGCCGAAGAATGCACCAATCAGCGCCACACCGACCGGCGTAATCGGATTAAATGCATTGCGTGAAACCGCGAAAATAATGCCACACCAAGCGGCCGCGTTTAAATTAATACTATCGCGATCCGATTATTGGATCCGGCCAGCGAAATGTGTCCTCGCAATCGAATCATTATCGGGGACGACGCGACGAAGACCACTATCGCGCAACAATAATCGTTTCGGATTAATTTCGATTGTTTATTGGCCACGGGTTATCGGGGCCGGGTGCGCGCTGTGGTCGCGATATGTCAATCGTCGACTCAATTACTGTCACGTGTAATTAAAATTAAACCACGTGTCGTGCTTCCGTGCCGGCTTTAAATGAACCGCTTTTTTTTTGCCTTGGGTCCCTGTGTGCCACTCCGGATCCGCTTCCGTGAATTAGTGTTACACGAACCGGGGGGCAAGTGAATATTTCATCCCGCCAGCCGACTTGTCCGATTGGGAAAATTATAGCAAATTGGACAGTATGTCACATTCGGACCTCGGGCTCGGCTCGGGTGGATAAATTTTCAATTTTCATGCTGCTCCTGCTGCTGGCCGCGTTCCTGGCCGTAAGAATGTGTCACAACCTCTTGGACAGTATGTCATTCGATCACTTTCGGGGATGAGGGGTCTCGGTGAGTTATTGCACGTTCTTTGCGCGAACAGTCCCTTGCGGGTTCCCGGATCCTATCCGGTCGCTCTTGCAGCTCACGGGACCACTTCGTACACATTTTTTTTTTTGGCTCGTCTTCCACACTCACTTTCGCTTGGCCTCGGTGGAGGGCTCTGGCGGAACAATCGGAACATCGTAATTCAATTATTCACCTACCGGTGACCGGTTTCCCGCCCGCCGCTGTGGGCCAAATATGTTCCGGCCGACCGATCGGACAGTGTGCAGTGAAGGCCGGGTGAATCCATCCGTAACCCTTCCTGGCCGCCGACGAGGGCATGAGGGCTCTCGGGTGCTTTATGACTTTTATTTTCGTTTCTGATTTTTGGCACACGGCCTGTCCTTCGTCCTTCACTTTTTCCTATCCAAACCGGGGGCTGCTTCTTCGCCATTGACAGGATCCAATCAAAAGCTACGACTGCACGAATTGCTTGCAGCCTGGATAAGCCTCGTGGTCGAACCATTAGGGGTGTCCGTTCGAGTTCATGCATTATTATTGACCACCGAGCCCATCCGGTTCGGTTATGTTCCTTTGGTGCTCTTGGACAAATAACTTACGCCGTGTGGAGCCGTGTACTCTCTCTCGGTCTCGGTGTCACACAATTTATCAAACCGATAAATTTGATTAGTA
This sequence comes from Anopheles bellator, assembly GCF_943735745.2. NCBI lineage: Eukaryota > Metazoa > Arthropoda > Insecta > Diptera > Culicidae > Anopheles > Anopheles bellator. The sequence continues at coordinate 1,929,757 of NC_071285.1, read as the reverse complement.
ACCAATTTAAATTGGCCACGGTAGAGCTCGGTGAAGCCAAAGAATCGGACCGAGCCCCCTGCTGCCAAGTCTTTCGAATTGCTCATCTCGATGCTGGTGCAACGAACGGGCAACTAACGGCCGAACCATGGTCGCCTCCCTTCGAAGGACTAACTTGAAACGTGTTAACCATACATGAGCTACGCCTTCTCGGAGACTAATTCGGGACACTGGACCGAATGCTAGGACACAACCACAAACCATCCTGCGCGATGCTCCCGCTGCAGGCTGTGGAGGATCATATTTTGTTTATTGGCCTGGACTCGGTCGGATGCGGCCAACAAACGCATCTCGAAGGGTGCAACGTTTTGTGGCCATCGACCGCCTCGGATGATGGTGTGCCGTCCGCTGGGACTCTCTGAGGCTCTCTCAGGGCTCCAGCTTCCCAGGTCCGGTTCAAAATCGCATCCATTCGGAATATTCCGATACTTTAAAATTATGCTAGAAAGCAAGGGTTATGCTTACACAAAATAATGAGAAAATTTTGTCCAAAACTTAACTAAGTTTTCTGAACAAATAAATTCTGATTTAGGTGTGTTCCCTCTCTGTCTACCGCATCGAACTATATTTTCACCGCATCACAGTATCCTGTGCCCGGCAGACGAATTCGAAGCACAATGTTCAGCCCAGCCCCCGATGGTAACGATGGTAACCGAACGGGAGCTCGTGGTGCGATTTTGTGGTTACCACCGATATGTGCAATGGAAATCCGGCGGCAGATATAGTGCCACAGTGTCACTAGTTCGATTTCCTACCCGAAGCACCGGGGATTCCAGCCGGGGCGCCGACCGGAAGGATGCTATCAATATGTCGATGAAATTTTATTGGTCGTACATTTGGAATAAATTTGCACCGTCAGGTGTTAATGAGAGTGCATCGAATCGCGGCGGCCGCGATACGCATCGTAGTGACCCGAGGACCTGTGTTTGATTTCGTGCTTCGTGGCGAATCCAGCACGGAGTGCAGTAGTGTGTGTCCGGAAAATTGTTGATAGTGGTTGAAATTCGAAGAGGAATTTACACGGCCAGAGCTAAGACACTTTCGAACCTTAAGGCTGTTGATGGTGAGCTGTCGTTAAAGTGGAGCTCGAGTAGCGAAACCGAGTGTCGAGTTCGCAGTTTCTAATTGCCCCCTGATCGCGAAGTGCTGCAGCGACAATCGGTTATCATAAATTAAATATCGCCCACGAGAGACGAGGTTCTCCGAAGACCGCCGGCCGGGTCCTCCTAAATCTCTATGCAGCCGTACGTACGCCACTGAAGCCCCGAAGGCTCGGCCCGGTGTCCGATAACCGGGCCACCACCGGGTATCGCTAACGATGTGCCGTATTTCGTTCGCAACGGCCAAACCGAATCCCAAATCCTCATCGAAGCGGAACGGACGGAGTTCAATTAAATTTTACAGCTCTCCAGCGGCAGCAGCGAACGGCTCGAACTTGGTCGAACATTTTAGCACCGTGCACTAGAGTCCTTACCGTGCATCGAAGTTTCTCGTCCTGCAGGGAAGGGATGCCGATATCGCACCGCGTGTCCTTGTGCCTGCCTGCCCGCTGTTCTTACGTTCCGTTTCTCTTCCCGTTTGCAGTTTGGGCATCGGACGGGCCCACTTCGAGAAGCAACCGCCAAGCAACCTGCGGAAGTCGAACTTCTTCCACTTTGTCGTGGCGCTGTATGATCGGGCCGGGCAACCCATCGAAATCGAGCGGACCGCTTTCATCGGTTTCATCGAGAAGGACCAGGTAGGGACCACGAGACGCAACAACCGTGTGTCCTGGAGGCACGGTCCACGCGTTAGGTCTCGCGCCACGCTCTAAACATGTATGATTCTTGCTCTCCACCTACAGGAATCGGACGGTCAGAAGACAAACAACGGCATCCAGTACCGGTTGCAGCTACTCTACGCTAATGGTAAGTACCGCAAGTGCACCGTTTAACGGAGCCAGGAGCACCATGAGTTGTGAGAGGTCCCTCCGGTTCCCCGGCACCGAGATGTAGGTAAAGTTTTAATTAGCACAACGCTTCGTTAGGCGCAGTCGTAGGCAACCTAGGCACTTGTCATGTGCAAACAGGACGCGGCGCATAATTTATGCAAATATTGCTGCATATCGCACTCGTCGTCAAAGCGCGCAGAACTCACATGTTGAGCCAACGCGGGTAGCTCCCGCAAAAAATGGCGAAGATTTGCCCAAAAACAGGACCAGAAGAACCATATCGCGAAACAAACACGAAAAAATCCGGAGCGAACAAACATCCTAGCGGTGGTGCCGTGGACACTCACCGGAGCGCAGAGCGGCGCGGAATAAAACATTATGCTCGGTTTAGCATAATTGCATAATTCATGCCGCTTTTTTTTTGTGCTGGAAGATTATCCTCGCGCGGGACCAGCGTGTTTGCAGATTGTTAACGTGCAGCGCGCTCTGTCGTTGCACAAGCTAATAGTCAGACGAAGCGGCCGCTTTTATGAAGCTGACAATGGAATGCCTGGTTTTTCTTCCGATTTGGAACGTTAATGTCACCTGAAGCTGGGCTGTAGAATTTTCGGTGTGGTTTTGAAAAATGTATCCCCGAACTTCCGCCGGATTCGAAGGGGTTGGCTCTGTATTTAATTTATAGGCAAATAGCGGTTCGGTTTGGAACCGGCTGACTTATTTACACAAAGTTACATTACTCCACGAGCGATGGAAAGGTTAAACTCCACTTCAGGATAATTATACACACTCGCTACAGACCTCCGGGTGACGCTCCTGGTGCAGATTACTGTTTGAAAAATGCACCCTTCCGGTGAGGCAAACGATGCAGGGGTTTATGGGAGTGCATAAAAGCCGGATCAGTGTTTTACCCATTTTTCATCATCGACCCCACACACTGATCGGGCGCGATTCAGCGGCGTTTTGGCACGCGTTTCCCTGGGTCGCCACCATTCCCTCGGGCAGAGAAAGTGAGAGTTTCTACCGAGCATAATGACCACCGGGCGTCCGGCCGCTGCGGTCCTGCAGCGCTTCTGTGCAGCAGCATTGCGGGTTTGTGTTTGTAATAAATCAAACAAAACAATTACGTCGCCATTTTCAAACCCCTTTCGGCCGGACCGTGGACCGCCCAGAGGTCCAGCTGGGCCTTTAAACTTCGTCCTTCCCCGGATTGACCGCCCGGGAGTCGGAGTCGGCCGCTTATGCTTCCGGCAGCGATGCTCGAAGAAAACGGTCTCACATTGCCGGACCATTTGCATATGTGTTTGTTGGGCGCAAAGTTTATCTCAAAGGAATCAAATTCAATAAAATGCCCTCTGGGCTCTGGGTTAGAGTGGGCTGAGTGTGTGTTGTGAACACGGACACCCCGGAAGTGTCGCTTTTTCTTCCCGATCACTAGGCAAAGGGAAACAGCACAGGAGCCCGGAAATGGGAGACCGTCCTGCCTTTGGTTTTATAAACAAATAAGATTTTGGCCAACCCAATACCGTCACCCAGCCCCCCGCTGACCACAAAACCCTCAGCCATTGGTGGCCAAAGTTTTGCCGCCACATCCTTTTGTGGGTTCCTGGTCAGACCGGACCGGAGAAGGAACAACTTTTTTATCTCCTTAATTTATCCAATTAAAATTAAGTGTTTTGATTCTTGACCCACACACTGTCTGGGACACCGCCACCGACACATACCCAGGCACACATACGTAAAACGGGAAGTTCCCGGTGGGATTGGCGAAAGAAAAAGCCATCCGGAACTGCGGGGAAGGTCCTTCGGTAGACTGTGGCCGATTTTATGATGTTTTCAATTATTGAAAGACACAGGACTAAATCTTATTACAACGAGCTCGGAGCTGGGGACCACCACCACCACCGGCTAGAGGAAGTATTATTAAATTTTGAACCACTTTATGGTGTCCAGCGCTGCCATATCGGTGGTTTAACCTGCGAAACAGGAACCGGTTTTGATTATTTTCTTGATGCTGTGTCCAGCAGCAGTTCTTTCATTGTTCTTTCTCTCTCGCTTGCAGGTGCCCGCCAGGAACAGGATATCTTCGTGCGACTGATCGATTCCGTAACGAAACAGGTAAGCCAACCACAGGTCGTGGGGGTCTGCGAGGATCCCAGTTTATCGGGTTGTGAAGCTCATTGAGTTTAACGTCCTGGACCAGGAACCTGCACTATAGAACCTCGTTTTACAGTTGCCTATAAAACTGTCAGTGACGGAGTAACGAAGCGAACGCGGTCAGCACCAGCCGAGTATTGCTCCGAGTCGAGTTCGCGCGGAACTTCCGACAGCAAGACAGAAACCCCGGGGCCCCTGAATAATTAAGCAATGGCCACTACACGAGCTATCCGTTTCGATAACCGTCTGCATAAACGTAAAATGCAACGCGGGGCTCAATACCATGCTCTCGAGGAGAATACTCAGTTCTGCACTTTCTGCATCTTCAATACTTAATGCGATAGTCTTCGATCTGGTGCGGTGCAACCGGAACCACCACCGGAGGCTTCCGGTACGGGAGTCAATTATTTACACTTTTCTAAACAATTTACTTCTGGACTAGATAGGTACTCCGTCCGGTTTGGCGGGCACAATGGCAGGGCCTATCAATTTCCTGATTTGTGCCCAAGACCCCATAAAAACTAACAACTTCATTCCAATCACGCGCCCGGCGGTCCTGCGTGGATCTTTCGGGGTGCGTGCGAGGATATCCATCATTCACCGGCCAGTGACACCCCCTGGTTGGCTTGGCTAACGAGTCCTGTTCCGGATGCGGAAAAGAACTCGGTGACATTTGTGTGCGAGGAGAAAGCGAACCCTCGTCCCTGTGCCTCGAGGCTACCATATGTCGGCCTAGGCGGGCCTAGCGGACTACGGACGAACCCGCGACAGTTGTTGTTTGACTGTGTCCCGGTGGCAAGTGAATCAAATCAAAAATTAACGCCTCATTTGATACAATTCGTCGGGCGCAATAAAGAGAGGGATCCTTCGGCGGTGCCAGGGCGGCCGGTCAAGTGCAGCTTCGCGTGAGTGGGGTTCAAAGGTTCAACAATGGTTGTTTTGATTGGGATGCACTTTTCGCATGGTGCAGCACCAGCAGCCTTATATTGTGAGCGGGTGAGTTCATTATTTCCAGCAGCCGTTTTCTTAATGAACTTGCTGCTGGGGACTGCGACTACAGGATGATAAATGTTGACGCGGCAACCCGATCAAAGGAGGCAAAGTGGAAGCAAAGTGAACAGTTTGTCCGTCAGCCGTCGTTAGCCGGTGAGGCGAGGCCTGCTTACGATCGGTCCATATGGTTGTAATTGTTGCCAGGACAACGTGTGGTTCCGAGCTGCTAATTTCACCGGGTTTGAGGTTCCTTTCTGCGGAGGTTGTAAATCATTCGAAAACTAGTTAAAACTGGAGTTTTCTGAAGCGATTGCCGGGATTGAAACAAGAAAAACGATTACACATTACGCGTGTAATGGAGGTTGTTGAAAGAAAGTCAGCAGATCCCCCGAAACGCCTTACGCCGTAAAGCCCACGCATTCGTTACCGGAACCCGGGGCTTCCTAATGGCCGTTCCCCGGCTGATCCTAGACTAATCCAATGTAAGACCCAAACATACATCTAAAGTACGGGCAACCTTTCACGCAAATCCCTCTCCATGCATGTTTCGCCCGGAGGGCGAATCGAACATCTGTAAATCAATTAAATTCTACTTACCGGACACTGACGATGGCACATGCTCCGCTCGTTCGGCAACGGACCGCACGGCATTATCATCGCACGTGAGGAAAGTGAGAAAAAACACACGCAAAAGGATATTTTAGAAAAATTGTGAGGATTTCCGCACATGTGGGCCCAGCCCAGCCCGTCATCATCACTGACCTACTGTTAGCGATGGTTCCCTGAACCACAAATCCCTGCGGCTCGCCCTCGCCGAGTGCAGAAATCTATTAGCCTTGGCTTACAACCACTGATCCGGAAGCTAATCCAGCTGGAAACCCGCCAGCCAGACCTAGCTAGAGACCAGACGGTAGCCGGTTTTTAATAGGCCACAGGGATGCCGTGGCCTTGCCGAAAAGCGAGGGTCGTCCGAGGGACCGGGGATGAGCTCAAAATTATGACAGCTTTCGGTGGAAACGTAACACCAGACAGACAGAGACGCCGCAGCCGCAGCCCGGGTGGGGGAATAATAAATTGGGATCTAATCTTCCCTGGTGCTGGTGGTGCCGGTGGAAGAAAGATGATCGCCCGAAGGGCACAAGATAAAGTGCTGCTGATAAAACGGCACGGCACACCGTTCGGCTAATTTACGAGGACTTCCGCATAAGGATTCACCTTGAGGATGGTCATCATCACCTCTTCGTACTGGCCCCCGATGGACTGCGTCCTGGAGCCACCTTTTTAATTGGTTTTAATCGACAACCGGCCCACACGTCCTTGATGGAGGAGAGTCCATGTAGCCATCAGTTAAATCCGCATGGGGTCGAAATAAAAGCATTTTGGCAAATGAGCAACCATCGCCCGACGTTCGGCCAACCCTCACCCAACCGGGGCCATTTGTTGTTCCCCCGAACGAGGCTCAGTCGCTACGAAAAGGTTATTATTTCCAAAGGACACTCGATACCACCACTTCTCCCCGGGCACGGTATCGCTTTTGTGCATCAGCCGGTCGGTGGCAGGATGGCGCACAAGGAGGATCGGATCATCGCCACTATGGTAAATGGTAATTTGATTCACCCCTTCTGGCAGGGACATTGGCAGGGCACCCCTCGGAAGGGACGATTGCGCCGAACTACACTTGAATGCGCTAACGCGGAAAACAAACTTCCTACCACAATTCCCCGGTCCTTTCCGGCGTGCGTTCGCCTATGTGTGTGTCCTGGCCCATCAACTGGTGGGCAACTTGAAGGGCGAACAGGGCCAACATAACTCACTTCTCGCAGCGGCGGCTCGGAACAGGAAAAGGGGTTCGGTGCTTATCGGCGAGTTTGAATCACTGCGCCACCGCCCTCGGAGCCTTATCGACCGGCGGCCGGTTTGAGCAGGTTTCAAATTTTTTAATCCGACACTCCGGCGTGCCGGGTGTGACACGCGGACACTTTTTTAAAAACGATTGGGCGTTTCCAGGGTCATTCCGGAATTTCGCCGTGCGTGCCGTCGGAAGCCTAAGAAGTGCGACGAATCGATTCGGCTCGAGCCCAGAGTTGGTCCCACGAAGATTATCGGCATGGAATGCCCACACTGCCGCCTTTAAAGGATCTAGCGTTTATGGAGGGTCACGGTTTGTGTTTTGCGTACGGGTCTTCAATCGTAATAATTAAGTTTAATCCACGCACCAATCGCTAATTGATTCGTTGCCATTTTGGGCCTCGTTTGCCTCGATTGAAGGGCCAGTCGCCCAATAGAGGTCAACCCGTTACTTCTCTTCGCGACCGTTCACCGACCGCCGAAAATGCGGTCATTCGGCAAACGCAGCCAGCTGACCGAGCTGGAAGTCATGGAACGCACTGAAATCCGAACGCCAAAAAAGTCCGCGAAGATAAACAGCAACAACAATGCTGCCCCATCAGCAGCAGCGAAAAAAAAAATGGAACGGAACAGAAATTGTTATGCCCTCAGCCAGGAAGGACGAGATTCGGTTCTGTGCTGTTTCATAATGCATGCCGTGGCACCGCGCTCCGTGGCCTCGCTCCGTTTGTTTCGCACTGTCCGGCGTGGTCCGGAGCCATAACATAAAAAGCATCCCCCGAAAACCCCCCCCAAAAAAAAAAACAACGAACGAACGAAAAGGGAGCCCGGGACGTTTGGTGACCGCCAAGTGCCGCGGTGCGCGCGCTGTCGACGACCGACCTGACCGACCGTTTCGGATCGTTTTGATCCGCCGCCATCCGTCGCGGGTCCGTCGTTTTTCATCATTCCATAACGGAATTTTTCCGGCCGCCCATAAACGGCCAGCGGGCCCCGAAATCGTTGCCCTTTCGGCCGGGCGATGGATGCGTTGTTTTTGTTGCTGGCCCCCCCCGATTTTTAAAGGGCCCGTGGACTGTGAGTGTCCTTGCCGAAGGAGGGGGAGAGCCTGCGTACCGGTGTAATCTTTTAACCTTCCGCCCCAGTTAAGCCGTGTCCGGTCAGGAACGAGTGCGTTAGAAACGGGCATTATTGAATCGCGGGACTGTTTTGTTTTCCGGCAACAATCCGACAAACCGGGATCCGGATCGAACGGAAGTGTTTCACGGTAAACAATAGTCGATGGGGCCGATGGTGAGAGTGAAACATTTATTATGCTGTAAAGTGCCACTAGAATGAGCGATTGACCGGTGAGTATGAATAATGAACTCACAACCCGGCCCATTGCTTATGTGCTAAAAATTGCCGAAAAAATCGCTAAATGTTGCCACAAACGACAAACCTCTAACCTCGGTGAATTGACACAAATTAACACTTTATTCACGGGTTCAGCGGGGCCGCAAAAGCGAAACCGCAGCGAAAAACCGGCAAAACGGTCGCGTCCTGACGATGGCGAACCGACCGGGAAGCAGTAAACAGGAGCCACAAAACACTGCCAGCCACCGTTCCGCGAGGTTTGTTTTTACGTTCACAGTTTTCCGATGCATCCGGTTTTCCACTGTTGGACGAGACGGAACAGCAAAAAGTCTGCTTTCGAAGCAGACTTTTGCATGTGCACCGATGATGACCCATGGCTTCCTGTTAAAATTTTCAGTTAAAGCTTAAGCCCCGTTTTTTTCGGACCCATTTGGCCTCCCTTCATCAAGCAAATCCGGGGGGCCGGGGACCGGGACGGGGGGGACACGGCCGTGTCGGCGGCGAACGATGTGAGATTGTTGTTTACAATTCAAATCATTCTCTCGGGAGACGCCGTTTATCCGCCGACTGTTCCGTTCGTGCGGGTTTTTTTGTTGTTCCGCTGGAGTCGTCGTGCGTTGGCCGGCCTAAATCCGGATACCGGGACCGGGACTGAGTGCTGAGCACTGATTACATGACGTTTAGGTTTTTATTTTCGGGTTCCGAACGGCGAGCCCAGCGAGCAATTAGATAAATGGAGCGCGTTTTGACGCGTTTGTTTTGAGGTGGCCGCCGTAAAGTAATCGAAAAGCGAAGGATAATAAATGTTGCGTATTGCGTTATTTTTGGGGACCTTTGATCTGAGTGGGACTTTGAATTTTTCCTTTGATCCGCACGAGTCCTGTATGCTGATCGCTGGTCGAGGGATTACGGATCAAGAGAAAGCAATCGATCACGGGCGGCTAATCACGAGGATTCATCGAAATCTCCATCGCGTTATGATAAATAGAGCAACATATTTGGTGGCGCACGCGAGGGGCCCGCTAACGACCAAGGACCTATTAGTGAGGCCCTCGGAAGTGAGGGTGCCCATTCGATACGGTATTTAAATTTGCTTCCCCTCGATCCTGGTCAGCCGTGCCGCGCGAGCATCATGCAAACAGATGCGCCGCTGCGAAGAAATGAAGAAATCAAAAAAGGAAAACTTAATTGTATTTGTTTTGCCTTACGGTTCTCGGTGCAAGGAACATGACTCGTGCCAACACGTGGTTTTCCGTGCTGGCCGCCACTTTCCCTTCCGGGGCTGAACGAGAAACCAACACGAGCCAACAAGAAGCTGACACGTGGCGTTTCGGGGGCTTCTCGGCGCGCGCGCGCGCCACCGAGCCACGTGGCATCGATAATCGGAAAATCAACGGCGGGCGGACCAAGAGTGCAATGGGGGTGTCTGCTGGATCGTCGTGGCCGAGACGACCGAGAAGTGATTAAAATTTACACAATCACTACCGCTTCCGTTTCCGTGCGTCACGTGACTACGCACACTATTCTGCGGTCCCAAGGACACCCAGGAAAAAGGCGAACGTTCGAAAAGTAAACTTTAACATGCCTGCCGAAACGCGGGCGGACACACGTGAGGCGGAGCCGGACATAATAATCAGCTCAAACGGCCCCCGTGCGCCGGGCGTTGTAATAAGAGCATAATTGATGGTTCGAGCGCTGGTCACTCCGAAAGCGATCTTCGATCTATTTGTTTTGCATTCGGCCGGGGGTTTTTGGAGGGAATTGATTGGATTTGTCAGAATGGATGAGGGCTTAGAGCGAAGAACGGGCATCGCGAAAAGGACATCGCATCGCAGCAAGCAGTGAGACAGCAAGAACAACTTCCAAGTAGACATTGCTCTGACGAAGACCGAAGTTATGATCCGTTTTAAACTGTCAACCCTTCCTGGATGTAGTTTGTTCTCAGTGCGGACTCCTGCAACGAACCTGAAATTACCGGAATTGAAGCCGAAGTGGCGGTGTAAGTTGTGTCTCTGCGTGCCAGCGAAGCGTTTGTTTCGCATCAACTGTTTAACAACTGAATTTTTTATGCTCAGAACGGCGACCCGTGATCCGTGTAGCCTCCAGGCACCAGACCACGGCACCGTCGGATGTGAAACCTGTGTTTTATCGGCCCAGCCCCGGTCACTGTTTACCTTAGATATTATTACACATGGTCAGAACAACGGTGAGGCATCCACAGCGGCCGGGCACACGTCTCGTCCGGTCTGTTTGTCTTCCAAATAGTTGAGTCGCCCCGCAGGTTGAATCCTTGCTGCACGCGCGCTCGCGCCGTGATATCGGTGCCCTATCCGCCTCACGGTCCGTAATAAATGCCCCAGTTGACAGTATTATTAATGGTCAGCAAACAGCAACTCTGGACCAGGACCGGACTGTGTAGTGTTGTGGTTGAAGAGTGGCGTAGGAAAAAATGGAGAGAAAACCTTTAAAAGAACAAGGACACTCGGTTGGGGTTGCTGTGGCCCGCCGGGCAGTCCAGCGTTCGTCCGGTGATCCTAGATAACGGATGGCCGAGGTGGCCGAGTGTCGGTCTGCGGTTTGTTTCCACTTTGAACCGGCCACAGGAGGACTAACACCTACCAATAGCATCATCGCCAGGTCGTGCAACAGTGTGCGTGGCCGTGTGGACATAAAACAGGGTTTATTTAGCCATTTAATATCGATTCTAATCGTCGAACTGCAACTGCCTTGTGTCTCTTGTTACAACTCGCTTATTTGTGCTTCCTTTTCTCCAGGCCATCGTCTACGAAGGACAGGACAAGAACCCGGAGATGTGCCGAGTACTGCTGACGCACGAGGTCATGTGCAGGTGAGTGCCAACTGCTCGTTTCACTTTATTACTGTTGAGCGGTCCTGGACCGGTCCGTTTTCTTTTTGTTTCAACTGGAAGCTGGAAGCGACCCACAGGCCCTCCCCGGTCGGTTCCTTGGGCTATCAACAGAATTCCCCGTCTGGCAGCACGAAGAGTTGGCCCCAGAGTTGACAGCAACTGCCACAGCGTAATCCGCTTTCCGTGTGCTCAGCTTCCGAAGGCCACTTCAGTCAACTGTCCTCTTCGGACGGGTCGTTTCGTCGAAAAGGTTAACTACAGCCGTCGCCGGAGAACTTTTCTTCCTGCCGGGCCGTCCTGCTATCAGGCAGGACACCCCGGGAATCGTGTCGCCATCGCACGGTGCGCCGCTTTAACTTTCTGCCCTAAAAACTTCGGCGTCGGCCCAATTTTCGTACGAAGCGTTACGAAGCGTTACGCGGGCATCCCGAGGAGGCAGCAAAAATCGTGGAAAAATGTTTACGTGTGCCTAATTTTATCGCCACCCTCCGGAAGACCGAGAACGCCGTCGTCACCACCGTGTCCGCCGTGGGCAGGAAGGCGCGGCGTGAAGATGGTGATCTCCCCAGGGAGCACGGCATCGCCTTGCGAAAAATCGAACTTCTGTCGATGAATGTCCTCGGTCCGAGGACATTTATTTCCCCTTTTTGGTCCCGGCGTAGTCCCCCTAGTAGTGCGTGGTAGGTGCGTGTTGTAGCCATTTTGTAATGCCCGAGCAAAAATCTATCACCAAATGTCGGCCATCGAAGGGCGCGGGGTTTTGTTTGCTCTTCGCTGCCCTGCCGGGCATCTTTAAGGCGTTTCGCAACGCCGGACCGGAAACGGGTCGTAGGCACAGTGTTTTCTCTCTCTCTCTCTCTCTCTCTCTCTCTCCGGCACCTCTGGTGACGCTCTGGCGAACAGGAATTGGATAAAATTCCGTGTCCCGTGCCCAATCAATATTTGGGGCAAAGTGATAAAATTGCTAAAGGACGACACTTTTCAGCAACCGGCGGCCGGATGGAAGCGAAGATATTGGATGAACGAAAGTTTATTTTTATGTCCGATTAAGCTTCCGAAACTAGTTCAAATATGTTCACCGAGCCGAACCGAGCGAGTGATGGGCGCCGATTGCCGGCCTATCGAGGATACCGAAGGATGAGCCAAAAAAAAAAGGGTTCCATAATATTGTTTATGGCATGGTACAAATCAACGTTTTCGGGGTTTCGATTTGCAACGGTTTATCGGGCTCGGTCCGGGAAGGTCTGCAGATAAAGTCTCAACTTCATCGAGGCAACGGAGTGTGAATTCAGTTAGCAAAAAATTGTTTGCTACAAAAATAGTGAAGTTCGAAGCAACCAAAATTTGAATGAAACTTACTAAATGAAAATTTGTTTTCTCTCTACTTTACCCCTTTAGCCGATGCTGCGACAAAAAGAGCTGCGGAAATCGCAACGAAACACCGTCTGATCCTGTGATTATCGATCGGTAAGCGTGCCATTGCGTGCAAAATTTATTCATGGCCATGTGCCCGTCTCGAGTCGGGACCGCGGGAACTTCAAACTTACGACCAACCATCGTGTAACGCGAGCCAGTCCTATTGCAAGCCAATCCAGAAATGGAATCAATTTACCCACACACGCCGGACTGTCCAAGGACTGTAATGGCCTTAACCTGCTTAGAACATCGTCTCCGAACGGTGGACGGTAATTGCATTAAAAATTATCCTTCCGACCGAGCGAGATCCATCAAACGGCGGAGATCGGAACGCCGGTCCCGGTTCCCGTCTAACCTCATTTTCGTGAGCGAACGGTGCCGGCGGTTCACGCACGGTCCCTTTCCCAAAAACCGTTCGGCGTGGGTGTTCCTTCCGAGTAATTTTGGCAATCCGCAGCCCGACACAACCGTCGATGTCTACATCAACCGGCCAGGCGACCGACCGTCAATTGCTGCATAATTAATACAAATTAAACCCAACCTTCCAAGCCCCTGGAGCGCAGCACCCGCCGATTGGGAGTGCCCGGGCCAGGCCCCGGAGGGCACGCGGGAGGACTCCCTGCGCCATTCGGTGGTTTGGAAAATTTGTAAAATACTTGAAATAAGTATTTCTTTTCGAGCCGAACTTCGTTGGTGATCTCCGGCGACCGCGACGACGATGGTCCCGGGTTGGTCATTGAAATTCCGTGCGTTGACGACGGCCGACGACGCGCTCTCGCGCTCCAGGATGATCCCGCGATGGACAGTTGCAGTGATTGTTTGCAATCAATTCGCAGGACCGTCCTCGGCGGTTTTCTTACGTTCGCCCCGATTTCCGACTCAATTCATCGCGGAGCGCGCGTGCGGTTCTTGCTTTATTTATATTCCCAGCCACCGCCGGTCGCCGTTTTTGCCGTGCCGTGCGCGATCCAATCAGGATCGCGCAGGAAAATATGGGAAGGACAGGTATTTTTCTGATTGACCGAGACCACACACGAGCGCGCGGCATTCGCGGCTCCTTCCCGTGCTCTTCCTCCGGGTGGACCTACACGGCGAGAGTGAGGCAAAAAAGAACGGCCAACCTCCGATCCGATGTCCGATGTGACGAAAAACGACGCGCGTCGCTTGCGGGGATCGACGGCGCAGATCGTGCACGTGCGTCGGCGCAGTTACACAGCAAACCCCCGGCGATATGACAGCCGATCAAGATTGTGACGCTCATTAGCGTCATATATTTCATCTATTTGACACTTGCTCGGCAATATTGCGGCTGCTGGCGTCGATCGGTTTCGAGAGATCGGAGCGCGAGCTTATTATCGTCTCATTAATAACCGGCCACCTGAGCGTCTCAAACGGCTCAACGCTACAAAAGGATACATCCCGGGCGTGTTGGCCACATTCCAGGTCGCACTTTATCCGCTCCACAAATGGTCACTCCAAAAACGGTAGATCACAGGACACGCGGCCAGCGCACTGAGCGGGATTCCTTAACGCACCGGCACCGTAAGAATCCTGGAAGCGATCGCTTACACGATCGATTTGTCGGCGGAATCCATACTAAGTTGTGTCGCATCATCGAAACCAATAGTGTTCTGTCGGCGATCTGAATTTGGGAAAGGGGATCGATTATTTAGTTCATAGTTTTATCCTGATGTTTAAGCTCTTATAAATTCTCTGAGAGTCCAAGAGTAGCGAAAAAATCACGCAAGGATCTTCAAAGCATTTTTATATAAAAATTGTAAAAAAATCCTCAAACTTACGTCTAAATAATTTACCCTGCTTGGAACAAAGTCGTTGCTCATGGGTGGATCTGCTCCCTTTTCCTTTCTCGGCGCAAGCCATCGTGATCCTCGGCCAGAGAGGAGGGTTTTGCTTTCTTCACCGAGATCGGCTCGGTCAGCCTCGACCACCATTCCAGCGGCTGGTAAATCCGTCCGTTCCGTCAATAACTATATCGTCAACGGCGACGACACGCAGCCGGGGCCGCCGACGTGACCGCAAGACAAGCCGCAGGACCGCAAGACGCGTGTACGCCGCCGTCGCGGCTTTATGGTGCGCGTTCGCGGAAGCATTCGCGGTGAGCGAGCAAAACAATTGGCCATCATCAAGTGCGCACCGGCCAGGGAAAAACGTGGACGTATGTGCAGTCCTTCGGCCGCGCGTAACCCGCGTCGGATTTCGCTTATCGCGCACCAGTTAAGCTTCCGCGCGCTCCTTTTCTTTGCGCTACGCGGCATATGGGGCGAAATGGCGATACATAATTCATCTTCATCAGCTTGTTTTCCGTGCACTTTGGATGCCTGTTTTTCGCTCCCGGTCCCGGTCCCGGTCCCGGTCCCGGTCTCCCTGGTTTTTGTCGCCAGCCGACCGACTGGCGGTCTCGCATCATTTTTCCCGAGCCAGACCCCCGAGAAATGGTCCGAGACGAGTCCGTGCCTTCAATATCCATATCACGTGCCATTTTTGACTTTAACAATAAACATTACAAAATTGGCATCACAATCATCGGGCCGTCCTTTATTTTTATTCAATTAGAAGACCCGTCGGCCGCCCGGCGGAACTGGAGCGAACGCGTCAACGCGTCACGACACGGCACAAAAAAGGGACTTGGGAGGGGGGCAAAAGACCGGCTTTTCTCTGATCCTACTTCATCCGGGCTCTCCGAGGCACCTCGGGCTGTCCGTCAGTGGATCGAATCGCACTCGGCCATGTGTCTTGTTGGCCGTTGCTACTTTCGACGACCGAAGGCGATGGTGACCAAGCCAAGGCGAGGCGATAGGAAAATTGTTCCGAAAAGACATCGATAACATTGTAACCGAACGCCTCCTTCGATTGTTTGTCGTGGCCGAACGTCACCAGCAATCGACAGAAAAGTAGGTTCGGAAGGATTAAAAATGGGAACGTAGCGAAGATGCACACGTGGCGTTCCAATTGTCTCCAACCGGGAACCGGGTCTTCATCCCGGGGGACTCCGTCTTGTAACTCACTCCAACCGACTAAAGTCGCGTATATGCGGGCCCATTAAAATTCTCCATCCGAGTGGCCGGGTGGCCACCGGGATCGCCGGCGACAAACGACGAATTAATTGAATCTTTCAAAAATGTCGGCAATGCAAATAGAGGTGCCACACACCGCCGACTCAGGGGCGAGCGTGTCCGCATGACTGGCAGACCCGCGACAAGAAACACGCTTCCCCGGTATTAGCATAAAATGGAGCCGATCCACCGACCGGAGGACCCTCTGCTACCTTTTGCGGATCTTGCGGCGCACGGTCCCTGATCTACCGCAATGTCCGGGCGAAGACGGAGCCTTCATGTGTCACGGTGGTGGCATTCGACTCCGGAGGTCCAATCGCTGGAAACACTCAGGACGCGAAATAAAGTAGCAAAGTGAAGGAGGCAACAGAATGCGAGCATCAGAGACCCCCGTGAGGTCGGGTTTGGTTTGCCGATGCCTGGGCTCACTTAATTTGTAGCCCCGGCAATATGGTGAAGCATCTTTCCCGCTATGGAACCCTCCGGTTCGGTTCCAGAAGGCTCGCCGGTTTTTTTTATTTTGTTGCCCCGGTTCGCCGCAGAACTCGAAGTCGATTGTATTTTAATCGGTTGGTTCAGTTGGTTCCCTAACAGCCTTCAAACGACTGGCGGCCAATGCGCCTTGGACTCTAACGAGGGTGCCACTTTAGACAAATTCTTCACCGCCGCGGTGCTTTACCGCAGCTAGACCCCGGGATGGGATGCGTGCGTTTGTCTAGGAGGTGCTGGGGCCACTCCTGACACGGCAGGCACGAAAAGCTTCCTTTTACGATGTGGACAGCAAACGCGCGCGCGCCAACGCGCTGCTGCTCATAAATATTTCATTTATGTGCCCGTGCCCGTGCCAGGAACCGGCCACCAATTTATCCACCCGCGACCTCGCTAGGAAATCGCCGACGAAAGAAGACGATGTATGAAAATCCCTCCTTGACGTGGCCATAACTTGAACTTGAACTCTGCGCGGTCTCTGCGCAAGCGAAGCCGAGCCGAGCCAAGAACAATCAAATAAACTTTAATAGGATTGATTTCTGGCGGACCACGCGGACCACGGGAAAGCGCCACAGCAGAGAGACGGAGAACCTGAATCGAAACCAGGCCATCGGCAGAAGAATGTCTTTTTGCGTAGCTTGTCATAACTTGCCTCTTCTTCGTCAGGAATTCCTGCCGAATGGCCAAAAGCGCTTCGGCGAGGGTTCGACACCGTCGAACCGGGTTCGACTCCTGCATATGCTCCAGCGACCCATAAATGGAAGGGTGTTCCGTCCACCTTCTGCGACCCATGATTTATGACTGGGACCAATCTTGCTGCTAGGGTTCGTGACGCAAATATAATAACTGAGAGTGACAAAAAAGCGCCGACGGAACGTCAAAAATCAAGTTTGTCAGATGGTTGAATGAAAATTCATAAACTTCGTCACCGCGGCCCCAGGTTCTTGACGTCCTTTCTGCTGGTTTGCTAGAGCGTAGCCACGTCCCCGCCATTAAATTAAACATTATTTAATCAAGCAATTAAAATTGATCGAAAACTGAAACTTAGACCAGAGGTTGACCACCCGACCAAATAGGGTGGGTCGTAGGTGTACCAATGGACCAGCACCATCACACGATAGGAGCTACGCATATGCGTGCGGACAACAGTTGGCCACGCCAGAAAAGGTGGAACACCTTTTTTGGACCGAGTCCCCTTGCTGCACGGCCAGCACTCCTTTTAGCGGAGCTGGAGCTGTTACATGCCAGGGCTTTGAAATCGTCGATAAGGCCTCGGCTTCGGCCCCTCGGCTTGGCCCCAGCTTGGCTTGTAAAGGGTTCGGATTAATTGGATGTCTTAAATGGGGATTTATGACACCCTTACGGTGGCTTGACGGATTTTTGACATTTTCGCACCTCCTTGAGCGGCCCAGTCGGACCAAGCCCCGATTCCGATCGTCGGGAGATTGTTGTCTTAATTATCGATCCGTTACGATCCGCGAAAGGCAAACGGATTGATATCACGGCCAGCCGATCTGCACGCGGGTTGATCGAATCGAAGGCATTTTGATTGATTTGTTAGCTCGCCTTAAAATAGCCCTCGCAACGTTTACTAGAAGGAGGTGCCATTTGCTACCATCCAGCAATGAAACAATCGCACTAAATGGTGTCTGGAAGCCGTTAACGTAGCCTGTTCCCCAAATTTTCACTTCATCTACTTAATTACACACGCAAAGTACATGCATTAATACCGCCCGAACTCGCCCGGTTGTAAGCGTAAGTGAATTCATCATCATTTAGTCGGCCAATTATCGAGTCGCGCAGCGTGGGCAGCCGCCATAATGAGGGTCCCATCGTCGGGACACGAGTCTTCTCCGAAGCCACGCAACGTTACGACACACGCGAACGCAATTAGCGTTCACGTGGACACGTATCACACGCACGTTGTTGGCACACATGTTTCGAGTTTCGAGTCGCTCCAATTTCTTTTTCGGGGGACC
The DNA here is from genome assembly GCF_943735745.2 of Anopheles bellator. Classification (NCBI taxonomy): domain Eukaryota; kingdom Metazoa; phylum Arthropoda; class Insecta; order Diptera; family Culicidae; genus Anopheles; species Anopheles bellator. Next base: position 1,911,610 of record NC_071285.1, on the reverse strand, counting down.
AAACTCCTAAATTTGCTTCCTACCCAATGTCGGGCACGAGGACGATTTATTTCACTGTTCAGAGTGTGTGTCCCTGCGTTAGGTAATGAGCCACGGGGAACTCTCTGGGCCCCGGTAATGGATATCGAGGACGCTAGTCCTATAAGTCGGAATCGAACGCAACGCAAACGCATCTTGCCCGTGGTGCGTTGCATTCCGGTTCCGATTCCGGTCCGGGTTGTCTCGATCGATTTTTCCCCGGGCCAAGATAAGAAAGGATAAATGGGCAATGCAATGGCCGCCTCGCTCGCCCGATGCCCATTGCTCCCATTTCGAGCGCCCTCTGATGCTGATAACGCAATTTCAAACTGTGCAATACGCACTGGCCAACGGCCGCCATCCGGATGTTTGGTGCCGGACCGACGGGAGGTTTGCGGACGGAGAGACCGTTCCTGGGGTGTGCGCGCCAGAGTCGTGTTCCGTACGAAAACGGACATCGCCTCAAGTCAATTTCGGAAAATATGTAAATTCGATACTATTAAATTTTTGCCATTGCGATAAATTTGCCTACGGCCGCTGGCAGTGCGATGCGATGCCGTGCGATGCGATGACCGGTGTCCTAGCCCCTGCTACTACTAGACAGCTTGTCGGCCCGGTCCCCGTTCCACCACCGAGCGGATCTGAGAGGATCGACCGGGGCGAATGGACGGATTGGCGAGAATTGGCGAGAACCAACGAGAACCGGCAGCAGGCGGCCGGGCGGGCGGGCGGTCGGACAGGCTTCGATGATGGATGACAGCTGTCCTGCGACTGCGTTCGGCCCGGGTCCGGACCTATCCGACTCCGCATCTAACGACGGCCGCCTTCGGGCGCAGACAATATAATTCAGTGCGATCCAGTTTCTCCGGCGCTAGGGAGAGGAAAATTTAAACTGTCACAGACCACTTCTGGCTGGGAGCAGGAAAAAAGCCGGAACACACGTCACCGAATGCGGGTGTCGAATGTCGAAGCGTGTTTTGTAATAAAGATGCAAATGGGCCTAGGAAAATGGAGCGGGCGAAAAAAAAAGAGGACGCGAACGGAGTGTCACGTCATTCGATTGCCTCTCGGTAACAACTTGTGGCGGTCAGATTGACTATGATGAGTTTCGCAGACCGCAAGATTAAGCACCTTGCTCACTACAAGATTCTATCCATTTCCCACCACCAATTGTTGACCTTCCGGTAGTGTCCGAATGTCCCTCCCGCCAGTTCGCTCGTCTTTCATAATCACTTTAATGTTACGTTTTTTTCTGTTGCTCTGACCGTCGTCGTAATCGAGCACCTTCGTGATCCCTTTTCTGAAGCTTTTTCGTTTTTTAATTTTCCTAATGCACGTACGACAACCTCCTCCGGACCGGGGTTCCGTTTACCGGTGCCACGCAATGACCAGGAGCATGGAGTCTATTACACACATGTAAATGATGGGTCTAGGTTCGCCGGAGCATGTATGCCAGGACCATCGGTTGCGCCACACCAGGTCGTCGTGGCGTGACAGGACCGAAAACCCGGCTTCTACCCGCGTGTATGTGTTACATAATCGGTCCGAGTTATATGAATAATTTAATCGGAGCATTTAACTAACTCGCACTCTCCTGGCCACGGCTACGGACATCGTGGACATGTCTAGCGTCCCTCTACAACGTTAGCATATTTATGGGCAGCATAAGAGACCCGGCCAGGGACTACCGGAAGACCGGACTCTCGCCTCAATTTTTTTTTGGCATATTCGACTGACGGCTGGTTGGTTCGTCAGAAAGTCAGCTCAATTGACCATGTTCAAGACGTTACATTTTCATAATTTTTAAAGTAAGACAAAATTGTATTGACGACAAATATCTTGAATTTTGCGAAAGAAAAGCGATAAAACCAACAAAAGCCATTGATTTGAAACGCGTTCAACGAATCATGACGAAATTTGCCTACAAAACAGAGACAGGGGGCCCACAGCGGGAAACGGGATCGCGAAAGATGGATGGCCGGCCGAACCGGATATTGTTAGCGTTGTGAGGGTTGTGCGGCAAACAAAACAACCCACAGGAAAAAGCTAATTTTCTGCAGACTCCTCCGAGTGGCTAAAAAGATGGCTGACTCAGTGACAAAACAAATGGCATCAAAAATCCGTTCCATCTTTCAGCGCAAACAGTCCTTTAAGGGTTTTTTTTACACACAAAACGATAAGCCGTGGCAACCGGAAGGGGATTCTGTTCATTGCTTTATGACCGGAAGAAAGCGAAAAAAATGTACTTTCTTCCTGAGCGTGGGGACAGACCGACACCACGGCACGGTACCGGGTGAGATCCTATCGTGTTTTGTTACGGCGCTGCACTCCGCCAAAAAGACACTCGCAGGCGGCGTATTTTGATATCCCTATAAAACGATAGTCTCGCTTCAGGAATAGTGAGAAAACGACACACTTTGCCAATACCGGCCTCTTCTGCGTGTGTGCGTGTGGTTCGACCGTCCACGTTGGTGTCCGTTTTGCGGCCCCTATTTTCAATCGCACTCGCTTGCGCCGTATCCTTTTCATCCGCGCCCCATTGGATGCGGCTCGGTTCAGGGGGTTTCCCACCGAAACAGAAAACAAGGACACCGTGCTATCTGGGTGTCCCTCTGTGTGCGTGCGTAGGAGGGATAGTAAAACATGCGAAACAAGCGTGAGGGTGTCAGATAAAAATGAAAGATGCATTGGCGGCCATCGACGGGTTCGACGGGAAAATGGCAAATCGGCCCCTCGGTCGATGCAACCTGCTGCTGCTGCTGCGCGTCGTAACAATTACAACAACGGGGGCCGGTTGGCCAGAAATGGAGATAGGGTGACTGGACTGCAAAATGGTGGCCAGGACGAGTTTGTTAACGAGCTGATAACGCCGTGACGCCGGCGTGCTTTAAAGCGGGTTCGATTAAACCGGCGCTAAATTGGAACCGTTTCAACCGTGAACTGCTTTTTTACTGTCTTTTCCGATCAGTTTGAAATATTTTTCCGGAACCGGTTAAAAAAGGACTCCGATCTGCTGACCGATTGCTTCCGCAAAAACAAAGGCGTGTGCGATTACGTAGCGCTCAAGTAATTTGTCCCCCATTTTTCACACTCACCGGTCGTCTTTTGCGTCGGCCACGCGAACTGCAAACTGCACCACACGCATCCTGCGGAAGTGCAGCGCGAACTCGCTTCCCTCTGGGGCCAGTGAACAAGATTAATGTCCATGCAACGGGTGCATTTTTTCGGGTTCTTTCAGCAAAAACGCCCAAAAAGCGAGTGCCCAGAGAACGGTCCGCTGTTCCCGGGGCCTTGGATGTCCTGTGGCCTCGATTGCGCGCTCCTCCTTGGGGACCATTTTGTCAGTAAATCACGACTAATTAATTCCGGTTAGTTCCCGGTAGCTCGCTGCTGCGTTCGGGCCGTGGCATCACATCCCGATTGTGTATGGTGATTCTATTTGGCCCGCCTGCCGAGGATGCGAAGAGCTTTGCTTTTTTCCCACTCTCTCTGTCGCTCTCGGTTCGACTCCGCTTCCGGTCGATGACAAATCTAACGCACCAAATCTTCTGTCTGCGCCATGTTGCCCGGAAGGGATCCCCCCAGGGACACTGGCAACCACCGTCACAGGATGCGAAGGATGCAGCACGGAGATTCGTTTCTTTCGGGAAGCAATCGAACACGGTGGCGACACCAATCACAACCCGGGAACCGGAAGCGGAAGCGAAAGCGTTGTCCGAAAAGGACGCACGAGAACACTAAGTAAAACAAAGACTTCTCGGTCGGTATCAACGGCCAACAATCTTAGATGACAAAGGATAAAAGGGTGACCTCGGAAAGGGCGCCTTCGATGCGTTCGGAACCGAACGGATTCAGCGATTCTTGCGAACCCTAATCTTGGGTAAAAAGCGATCCAGAAGCAAATATTTAAAAAAACGAATAGAACGGGCGAGGTAGGCAGGGAAGCACCAATACATGCGTCGAGAAAAATCGATCCATTTGCCATACAGAAAACAGTGGACAGAAAGTTAGCGATGCATAAAACACTCAACAAATTCAGTCTCTATCCGTTGACCGCTTCCGTTTTTGGAACGATCAAATTTCGGGATCCTTGGTCTTGCTGCTGGCCGTAGGGATGCCGTTGCTGTGACCACCAATCGCCAATGAAAGTTTATCGAAAATGGATTCAAAACAAATTTAACTTATGTTTCGTAACGCTAACGTAACGCCTTCAGCAATAGGTTCACTTCAACAGCTTCTAGCGATTGGCTTGCTGCGATGTAAACAAACATTGGCGATGGCGACAACGTGCCCTACTGAAGTCGCAAAACAAAAAAAAACCAAGCTGCCAAAGAAGCGTTGTGAACAATGAAGCGCCGCAACGACCGAATTTCGTGAAGTTGCCTCCTGCGCGTAGGCAAGAAATAAAATAAATCGCCTATAAGGCGATTTACTTTATGATTTCATGATTCCATAACCATCACCCTCCGCAGCCAGAGTGGCCTTGTCTCAATTTCGGCTCCGGTCGAGCCGGTCCCTTCCCTTCCAAGGGTTCGGGCGCAAACACCTAAGACGCGCCGACGTTATGATCCGACAGGCAATAAAGAGAGGGCCGCCGGAAGAAGACGGTGCAAAGGAAGCAAAGCGAATCATGTCGCTGCTTCGCTTCATGCTATCCATCGCCATGGCTGCGCCTACTACGACGATCTTTAACAAGGACGAAGAAAACCCGTCACGCCACGCGCGCGATGGAGACGCCTGGTAGCTTACGACGCTCTGCGGGACGGGGGGCGAACGCTTTCTGTTCGGCTGCCCCCCGGAAAATCGGATAAGCCGACTACCGACCGCACCGAACGCGGCAGGTAACGGTGCGTGAGTAAGACGATGAAATAAATTTAATTTCATTTAATTTATCCCATCCGGCTCCGAGAGAGGGTGGCCCGGACGAAGAAAGGACGAAGGTTGTTATGGAGCTGCCGGCCCTGGCGGAACAGATTTTGGAGGTTTCGAGGACCCTGTTGCCCGTCGTTATAACGGTACCCTGACTGATCACACCGTGGCAACTGGATGAGAGATAATCAGCGGCGATAGTGCGGTCGCGTCTCCATGCGTTGGAGGCCAATTTGGAATGATTATTTATTAATTCTTATCACCGATGGCTCTGATTCGGTTGCAGTACGTGTTTTCGTCCTTTGGAAAAATGCAAAAATGCTTCCTAACTACTCAAAATCACGCCGACGCCATGATTTGTGGTAATAAACCGAAGCAGAATCCTGAGATCGCCGAGTTGCCCGAAGCGGACGATAATAATCATGGCGAATGACGATGGCGCGATGAATCGTATTGATTTGTTCCCATTTTCTTGTGCCCTTTTGTCGATTGTTAAAGTTGAACCCCGGGTAGAGGGATGGAAATGGAGCAAAACAGGTTTCGGAAACAAATTCGGACGGAACCGGAAGGCCGGAATCGGGCGGCCGGGGAGGCCCCATACAAAAAGGCGTTAAAAAAAGGTCAAGATTTAAAGCCATAAAACGGCGTGAGGGAAACAAAAGATTTCAACCATTTTCCGACCGGCTATCCGAGGGTGGGTTTCCGGGTTGTTTGCAGTGCCGCCTGCCGTCTCTGTGTATGTGTTTGATTGTTTTTCTTGCCTTCTTCCGGTCGGGGACGGGTTGGGGGCCCCCCTCTTCCGAATGGCCGAAATGTGCGTTTTACTGCCCACCGACCAATTCGCATTCCTCCATTTTATTGCCTCCAATGTTGTCCCCCCACCCTGGAGGTTGGGTGTGTGGGTTTCTGGACACCCGCTGGCCACCCGAAGACGTTTGGCACCACGACCAACAATCGGTGGCCCGCCGTGGGGAAGCCTTTATCTGGAGACGAGGGTTCCGGGCGACGGCGATAAAAAGACGGAACAATACGGCCACGGCTCGGGGAAAACTCGGCATGAAAAACGCACGAAACATCGCCATCACCATCACTATCATCGTCGGCCTCCTCCTCCTTCCCGGACACACGGGCTTCATCAGTTCTTTTTCCGGATCGCTGTTCCTGCCTACGTCCTGCTGGAACGTCCGGCGAATCCTGTGCCCGAAGTGTGTGCGACGGTGCGTGACTTGTTCACCCTTTTTTGCGTGTCGGCGTTGCGTTTGTCTTGCCTTTTGCGCCCTCGAAAGCGAAAAGTGCCAGCCAGTTTTGGTCCTTTCGTTCGGGAAAAATGGCGAAAATGTCTCAAACTCTGTTTGGTTCGTAAGTTAAGATCGTTGAAAAAATGCTGGAATGTTAGAAATTTGTAATCAAACTCAAAACAAATCCTTTCGATTCGGCCCTCGGTCCTTCCGGTAACAGTTTGCCCTCCTGTGAACCCTTTAAAGTCTCACCATGCCGCTTGTAATCGCTAACTGAGGCAACAATCAGGATGAATTTCCACCAAAAAAAGGAAAGTTCGTCAGGACGCACAATACGACGCTCTAATAAACGCTCCAGAACAAGTCCTTATCCAGTCAAGGCGAGTTAAGTGAAACAACGCCCCGGGCTAATAAAAACTAACTGCACGAACGGTACTTTCGCTTTCCGGGGACGCGTTCCGAGCAAAATGGCCGGGGTTTGCGCTCCGCTACGCACATCGGGACATCATTGCTACCTTTATCAACATCGTTAGGAGAGTAATGGAGACTCGGAACAAGCACCCCCCGGAAAAGAAATCAAGTGAGACATGTAGTCGTGGAGTGAAAAAAAAACTCAGACAAGATGGAAGCGTAAGGAAGCAGGAAGTACAACTCAACATCCGCCGACCGAAGGACGGAAGGTGCTGCTCACGTCCTTTCTGCCATCGTTCATGTACCGGAAATGTTGGCTATCGCCAGGAGGAGAGCCCTTCCAACGCGCAGCAGCTGTTCCAAGGCCAGCCGGGAACCCTCCATCCAGATGAGGGGACGTCTGCATAAATGTTTGCGTAAGTGCGTCGCCGCCGTCGTGCGGTGGACACGCTGCTACGCATGTGTTTGTTCGCCACTTGGCAGCACGTGAGCCGACACGACGACGACGACGAGGACGAGACGACGAAAACAAACCATTTACCCAACAACAAGTCCCAACAGCATGGCGTACCGAAATCCCAGAGGCCCCTCCACGGCTCTCCGTCCCTGCCTTGCGAGGGTCGGCTCGCTAGACACGCGCCCGGCGGCGGCATCCCCGAGGAGCTTCTCCCCTCTCGCCGGTCGACGGTCCGGTTCTGTTGAAAGAAATGTTTCTTTCGCTACGCCCGAAGAAGAAGAAACACCCTCCGGCGGGCGCAAACCCGGAACCCGTGGGGATGGGGGGGAGGGCGGAAAGATTGTATACTTTAACACCCGCACACACACACACGTTGTGCGTTGGCCACCCTTCGGACCAATACTTCCTCACGGTTGCGCGCGTCCTTCTTGGTGGCTTCGGCGAGAAGAAAATGCCGGCAAAGCCGGAAGATCGCAGCAATAATAAAAATGTGCGTAACGCGCACATCCGCCCCCGTGTGTATGTGTCTGTGTGTGTGGCGAAGGAAGGTGTCTGACATGTCCGGCGTGGAGGGGCGGAAGAAGCCAAAAAGGAAAAGTCAGCCGAACCATAACAAAGAGCCGGGCCACCATCTTGGAGGGAAATCTGGACAAATTTCCACCACATCCCGCAGCACGGCGGCGTTTCCGCAAGGATACGCCGACCGGGGTACAAGGATTGCGCCGGGGCCGATGTCCGGTGGTCTATTGTTTGGCTGGTGTATTGGTGCACTCTACTCTCGCCTTCGGATTCCATTTTTCATTGCGAAATTCTAAGCCAACAGCACTCCCACACTCACGCAAGGAGGGGCCGGCTCGAAATGGTCAAGGAAAATCGCATCAAAAGGACCACCGATCGAAGCCGACCGATACGTTGTTACTGGCGTGGTGTTTAAAATCAATATCGATTTCACTTTTCTTGCTCCTGGATGACTTTTCACTTTTTGCGGGCCGATTTTTCCACGCAAAATATCCTAGTAATCCTCTTAATTAAAGTTACTTTTCGAAAGGAGGCTAAAAATGGGCAATTCATAATTGGACCGAATTAGGGCTGACGGAGGCGCTTGACCACCGTTGTCGTGGTTCAATTGCGACGAGTTAAACTTCCTCTTCGAAGGAACAGCGAAACATCCCGACGACGACATGTCGGCGATGCAAAACCCCGTAGCAACCGCGGCAACCCGTAGCAACGGCAACTGCTACGTGATAAGAGGATTATGGTTAGAACAAAAGGGATCCGAAGGACGCAAACACAATGACGCGTGGGGCGGGAATAAAAATGGACCGAGAAAAAAGATTATATTCCGTCCTTCATGTCGTCGGGCGCGTCCTTCATGTCAAGATCCGGCGGTGACGATAGGAGCTCGCAGGAAGTGTGTGCGACCGAACCGAGCCTTGAGCCCAGCACGGAACAAACCAGAAGTAAATTAGATTCACCGCGATAAGATTATGGTCCGCAATCCGAGAGAGAGAGAGAGCGAGAGAGAGCAAGGATGGCCACGTGCAATGGATGGAGGCTCTATTGGCTTAGGTTTTCGTTGTCAACCGCCCAAAGATTACAGTTACCAGGATTGATTTGTCCTTTCGCTGTGTAATTAACCCACAGATAATGTCGGCCATTTTTGTAACACATTCAAGTGGCTGTTAAAAAAAGTCCCGAAAAACCCATCAATTATGCACGAGTGCACCTCGCGTTGTGACGACATATGTTGTGACTTGTTCGAGTGACAGCGCGTTCGAGAGCTCGGATCAACCAAACGGATCCCGTTCGCTCAAGGATCATTCAATTAATCAAAGAAGGCTTCGAGGGTCCTGCGAGCGTGTTTGACACTTTACAATCTGTCACCTACCACGCGGTAAACCCCTTTTTCTGTCGCTGTGTGCCTCGCGAAAAGGATTACGACGATGGGTTGCAATTGTTGCACAATTACCCTTCGTTAGTTTAAAATGCGGAATTACAAGTGGCACTCGTGAAGTGAAGATGCCCACACTTCAGGGCTGACCACCGGGTTCTTCCGAGTGCGGTGCTTGTGGTTGACCGACGCTTGGAAGGAAGGATACTCAGCAACTGAGAGCTAGTCAGGAAGCTATAATTCTGTCACCAACGGCAACGGCCGTTGGGAAGTGTTGTCAGAAGTGTCAAAACTGTTGCCCCCGGATGCGCGAGCGAAACATCTGCGAAAGAATGGGCCGTAGCCGTAGTAAAAGGACACCACAATTTGTCCGCCGAACAGAACGGCCCCGTGGGATGCTGGGAACCTGGGACCGCGATGTAGTCGGGAAATGGGAACAGGAAGCGGGTTACATGCCCTCTGGGCAATAGAGACGAACATTTGCATAAGGCGGTGAAGGCTTCTGAGAACTATTCCCAAAAGTTGTAGTCACAAAACACTGCAAGTTACACGGAAAACTATAGGTTCATGTAAATTTATGTTTCATGACAGGAGCTGCTGGCGTCATATAGGGCCTGGCGTCATGTTTTGCTGCAACGAACAAGCAACGCATTAACGCCATGCAGCTTTCCAAACAACGGCCATATTTCCTGGGCCAAAATGGGCCCAGTGAGAATGGGAAGTCGGTCGAAATCCAGGCCGAGGACCTCACCTTTTTCTGACCTCTGGCCGTCTGGCCCGGATAATATATGGCATTGGTTTCAGTAATCAGGGCTCGTTTCATACACTCATCCGACCGCCTGGCCTTCTGGTCATCTGCTCTTTTTACGGAAACAAACCCCATGAAACAAAACAAAAATACAACAGGATAATCACTTGCTTTGTGAGCCGAAGCATTAAGGTCATCAACGCGCAGGCAACGAACAAAAAAAATGGCATAAAACACACATCTACGTAACAACAAACTCAAAGCCGGGCGGGCACCCTTCTCTCTGTCACCGGCGTGGCGATTTTTTAATGTCTCTTGTGTCTCTTCCGGTCCTGTGAGGATGCTGTTTTGTCGCGCCCCTCGACAGAAAGCACACATCGCGGACATCGGTTCTCAATTACCCGGCACAGATCCGGCCGAGGCCGATCCGACCCTTACCCATCATCACGGCCTCCCTACCTGCCGGATGTGAAAAGTCAACCCAACCCAGCAAGCAAATCGATCCCCACCGCCAAAGGACAAAAAGGCGAATGCGAGCGCGCACGCCACAGGAAGCGAGAAGAGATTTGAAATGAAGTGACACAAAATAAATATGGTAATTTTCACCCCACCCGGCTCAGGATCGGATGCTGCCGATGCCGGCTTTTTTGTTGCCAATTTTCTTCCTTGAGTGGTACTTCGCCGAGTGCTGCTGATTCAAACACTTTTCCGGAAAAGTTTAGCCACGATTCCGATTAATTCGTATGGCCATATGTAAGTTTATTAGTTCCCTTTTTGGGACCCCGGCTACTCCAGCTCGTTGACGGGATTTCGATCCGCGTACTAAGGCTGGCGGTGTCCACTGACCAACAATCCGATTGTCGGTTGTAAACTTTGTGGAGTTCCATCGAAGAACTGGCAAAATTAGCATATGGAGGAACGGAGCGACCGATCTTGGGTGGACCTTTCGGGCCACATACACCACCCCAGAGACGACGTGCCCTTTGCTCTTTGCCCGAAAAGGAGCAGGCCGCGGGCGTCATCCGACACCGCACAACCACGACCAGACGTGGAGGGCACGTAAAATCGTAACAGATTTCGGAGCGCAGCATACAAGTGTCAGTAATTGATTAGGGCCCAGGTCTCGCTCCGCAGGACCTTCGGATCGACGAGTAAACAGATCGCCCACTTTCGTCGCGACTCTTCGACGGCTCACGGGTGAGGGCTAGACTCCGGATCCTCCGGGTGGATGCGAAGATGATGGATGCGTTTTTGCGCCTTGCACTAACCGAACGGAGGAGGAATTGGCCTTTAAATCCGACCAGCCACCGGCCAAGGTTCATAGTTTTTTTTTTTTTTGGGCTAACGTGTGGAACGGTGGCCGATCCGGTTCCCCTTGCCAACCAACTGTAAATAACCAACTCAATTACCATGCCTTTGTAAATATTTTATTATTTTTGTACTGTTTTCCTTTATTAATAACTTCTGGTCGGGCGCTCGCAGGACATCGGGCGGCGGCCAGATCGGAAGCTGGTGCCGGCGCGTTGTTAGCGAACAGCCCTCCTCGGTAGCCTGCTCGTGGCTACCCGCTGAGTGTCTATTTAATATGTGATTTGCCCACTGGCAAACATCTGTTAGACTTTTGCGCTAGGTTAGGGTTCCCGTTTTCCTCCTCTTTTTTTGGCCCACCTCACTCGCTTTGGTCGCTGTTTTTTCTGTAGGGGTTCCGAGGCCACGCTTCTTCACGCCCTCGATGAACGGGAGTTTGTTGCTGCTACGAAAGTGAAACTATATCCTCTTGTTCTGACCACACACTCCGGATGCCCCTTCGGATCCGTTACTTGGATAAGCATATAGCGCGCCTCGAAGTGCCCAGCAGGATCCGGAGTTTGCTTCGTGCTTCGGGGGTGATGATTTGTTTCACTCAGCTCGGCAGGAGGTCCTGAACTGAAGTGGCATTATGCAACTAAATGCACTTGTTTCGCCAACTTCGCCAGAAGGAGCGACGGTGGCAACCCTCGGAAATTGATGCTAATTTTTGGCGTTCTCTGCGGCCCCGCGGCTAATGGGCAGGTATCGGATATCCTTCCGCGGGCGGGTTCGTCAGAAGGGCAGATGAGCTGCATTGTGTGGATCAGTTTCGTTTTTTTTTTTGTGGTCACAGTTCTGGATGAGCGGAGCCACGGAAATTGCTCATCTGTCGCAGATTTGGGTCGGCTTTGTGTATTAGGTTACGGCACCCGATCATTAGCGAGAGAGAGATGCATCTGGCCGATCACCTTTCTCCTCGCAGAGCGCGATTCCATTTTCTTTTACACATAATTATGCCACTCATAACTCATTCCGTGACTCTAAATATGCAAATTCCGTCCGTTTACTGTGCAACTATTGTGTGCGCCAAGATTTATTACAGGCGCTGCAGGACGACAAATTACTGTGGAAGGGCCGCGGCGTCAGGTAACGGCTTCGGCGTTAGTCCAACACACTCACGGCAGGAAAAACCGGGAAAAAGTTAACGTAAATTAGACACAAAAACTCGGGACTCTCCGGGCTCTCAGAACCGTTTATGGTAATTACGGATGCTTCTACGCAATAAATAAATCGTCCCAGGCAATTATCAGAAGCACCATTTTGAATCGGACCCGAACCCGTCGCCCCAAGACTCGCGAACCCCGACGACGATCTTGACGGAACTCCGGTGGAACTCCGCGGGGAAAGAAACTCCGCGCGTAGAACCTCCATAAATCAGGACCCCGGACGGAACTGTGCAGGCCACTTCAGTGATTTGTGAACACGCGGGGCCGACTGCTACAGGACCGATCATTTGCATACGAACGGGGAGGGCACAGAGTGTTTACACGCGGACACTTTCGAGTGCCCGGGCACACAAACAAACATCTGACACTCCAATAAACTGTGTTTGTCATCGAGCGCATCGGGCCGCCCTTCAGATGACAGAGTTCCCGACCGGGCGCGGCGATGTCCCCAGGCGATGTTAAAAATCGGTTCAAAAATGGGCCACGCTGCTTCCGGTTGGACGGAGTCGTACCCAACAAGTTGTTTTTCCATTTGAAGTTCCGTTAGGACACTCGGCGTCAGTGTTTTGGACCCCCGAGAACAATCTGCCGGCTGGCTGGCTTCCGTGGTGAATCGTTTAACGGAATTCCTCCAAATCCGATTCTCTCCGGGGAGTCCTCGACGGGTGTGTCAACGGATTTAACCTCGGGCGGTGGCGGTGGTGGGTCGTAAACTGTGGTGCGATTTTACGAGACGACACTTTCGTTGAGCGGTGTCGCCCAATTTGTACCAATCAGTGCTCCGCCTGTGGAACGTGCCACACTACGGCACCCGAGAGAGATCCGGAGCCGATCGACCAATTTTAAAACTCCATCTTCAAAGAAACTCCTTCGCCCCGATTTAACACCCTTTTTTTCTCGCTCTCTCGGCTCGTTACAGATTTTTCCTTAAGTTTTTCCTCAAGTGCAACCAAAACTGTCTGAAGAATGCTGGCAACCCGCGGGACATGCGACGATTTCAAGTGAGTATTAATCATCAACCTGTTGCCTGAAGTGGAATGAAATAGAATAAATCATAACGCTCCAGGCTCTTGAGGGCAAAGCGGTCAGAAACAAAAAGAATTTCAGCAAAGCAGGTTCCAATTTTTGAATGCTCCAGACTACGGACTTGGCCGAGTGATAAACATGTTCCCAAAAGATTAACGATGAAAAAGCAAAAATGTTCAAACAGATGTCCAGTCCGGGACCGGGACCATAAATTCGGAGGCACGACCCTCAGCAACCTTCGGTCGGTTTGCCCTCAGTTTTTGGCCTGACGTGGTAGTTCACGTGAGCAGCTGATAATAAATTGTCCCAAGATGGATGGTGGCGATGGAGAAATTAGTACAAATAGCGTCATGGCCGCCACGGTTGGGCTAAAAATAGAGCAAGGAGCTTCGTTTGCTCCGTGTTCGGGATAATGAAAATGTCACCGCCTACTTAAAGACGGTGAAAGAGCGCTCTGAACCTATCAACGAAACGAACGGAAATAAATTGTGTCCGACTCTGCATTGGACTGTCTCCCCTAAGTTTCTTTGCTTGTTCTTGTTCCGTTGGTCTTAGCACTGATGGGACTGATCTCCTTTTCTTATTTTAACATCTTGCTTTACACGCCATTACAATGTAATTTTGCTAGCGATGGCTGCGGTGCAGTGAACCAACTTCTCCGGTCACCATGGCAACCGAGTGTAGTTAGCTAAGTCGATTCGCATTTTTTGAGATCCTTGAGCCGTGTCCTTGAAGCATCTTGACACGCAAATCATAACGCGCAGCGCATCTTTTTATGCAATTAATTATATTCTTTTTGTTTGTCTCTTTCTTCCTTCCTTCCCCGCCCGCACCGCACACAACCCAAAACGCCCGCTTCCCCCGTTTCCCCCCGCAACCTTCGCGTGGTCACTCGCGGGGCCACTCCACCCGCCGACGGCCCAACGGTACCCTCCAATTACCCATATATTGCAGGTAGTGATAGCGACCCAGGTGGCCGTGGACGGGCCTCTGCTGGCCATCTCGGACAACATGTTCGTCCACAACAACAGCAAGCACGGGCGCCGGGCGAAGCGGATCGATCCCGAAGGTACAGCCAACTCACCCTTGGCAATGTCGGGCCACCATCTGGCCCCGGACAGTACGTACGACGGTCGGTTTCAAAATTTATTTCTCAAAAACAAACCCAACAAACACTAGTTTCTAGGACCTTGTTTTTTGTTTTGGAGTTAGGATTTTTGCGTTCCATAGTTAGGTTTGTGTGGTTGTGTCCTTTTTCCTTCCTTTTTGTATTTTTGTATTAATTGTTACTGGTAGAAGTGCTACTGTGGTGCTTTTTATAGTGTTTTTGATTTCCCGTTCACTCGTTTACACACAATTATTGTCCCTTAATTGGCCTCAATCCTTTCCGGCGAGAATCGGCGAGAGCCCGCGCGGTGTCAGAGTCAGAGGGATTTGCGTGATATTTTCCCCACGGCGCAATGGCCAATAAAATATCACGCACCAATGGCTCTGGCCTCCGCACCGCACCGCGGCACAGTCTCCAACCAGCCAAATCGCAAAACCCGGAAAGACTATTTCTGCGGACGTCGTTCGTACTCAGGAAGTGCACGGAAAAGCTCGTTACAAACCGCCACCGCCATAAACTATCTTTAATAATCGGGAGCGCATTCAAAGTTGGGCGCATCTTACGCGGATCATAAATTCGGCTTCGATTCGAGAACACGGAAGAAACTATCGCATAAATCAGGACAAATGATGCTGCGAGCGGGTTGGATCCGACGTTCCGACGTAATCGGAGCGTTAAAGTGGAAAGGATTTATCTGACGCTGAATTTATCACTTGGCATCTTTTGAGCAATTTTTCCGAAATTTTAGAACTCCGAAGTCTCGTTAAAATCAATCCATTGTCCCACCAAGCCCTTCAGGTTCACGGTTTGCGTCAACCCAGAATCGTACCGGTAATGAATGTGGTCCGTACGCCGTGGTCCACTCTAGGTGGAAAAGCAATTTTCCCACTTTCCTGCCAACCACGGGTCAGACGAGTACAGATTGTGTTCACTTGCAATTAAGTTTCTAGTTTTCCCATCCGGCTCTGGGCCTGGAATTGGAAAATCTGTCCAGCTCCAGGGCACGATGATGATAACTGCTCTTCGGGCGGAATGGAATATTTGGTCGCCTCTTGCTCGCGCTGATAACTTGGGCCCCCTGAGCAACATGTGGTTGAATTTTTAATTTCGCGTCCAGGACTCGGTCCGCGGTGGAGGAACTTTTCCCCAATCTCCCCAACCCGACCCCGAAACACGCGGTTACGGTTTGAGAGACAGCTTTTCCGTCCAATTCCGACACGGCCGCCTAGAAACGTGCTCCCTCAGCACCCTGTCAGCGAAACCGTACCATAACCGCTGCCGTCCACCCCGTTTGCAGGCATCTACCCGCCGCTGCCGATGGCTACGCCCTGCATCAAGGCCATCTCACCGAGCGAAGGCTGGACCACGGGCGGTGCCCAGGTGATTATCGTCGGTGATAACTTCTTCGACGGGCTGCAAGTCGTCTTCGGGACGATGCTGGTCTGGAGTGAGGTAAGTGAGCACGGCACTGAGTGGCCGGGAGCCGGGTGTCTTAATTAATTATCCCTTTTTGCTATCGCCAGCTTATCACCTCGCATGCGATCCGAGTTCAAACGCCACCCCGCCACATACCAGGAGTCGTCGAGGTAACCCTCTCCTACAAGAGCAAACAGTTCTGCAAGGGTTCGCCCGGACGCTTTGTCTATGTCTGTAAGTAGTCACCGAAGAGCTGTACGATCCAGCTTCGGCATTCTGCTAACTCTTCTCACTCTGTGCCCTCGGTAGCCCTCAGCGAACCGACGATTGACTATGGGTTCCAGCGACTCCAGAAGCTGATCCCGCGCCACCCGGGTGATCCGGAGAAGCTACCGAAGGAGATCATTCTGAAACGGGCCGCGGACCTAGCGGAGGCACTCTACTCGATGCCTCGCTCCCCGAACAGCTCGTCCGGCTTCAATTCCTACAGTGGCCAGCTGGCGGTTAGCGTGCAAGATGGCACCGGTCAGTGGACTGAAGGTAAGGCGTTTGGTCTACTAAATTATCGAAGCGGAGTTGTTTATCGGAATCCTTTTCCCCCCAGACGAGTACACTCGGGCCCAAAGCAGTAGCGTTAGTCCCCGGGGTGGATACTGTAGCAGCGCCTCGACGCCGCACTCGTCCGGTGGCGGATCGTACGGAAGCAGCAACGGGTACACAACGGCACCCAACATGACCGGGCTGTCGTCTTCGCCTGCCAGCGTCTTCAATTCCACCACAAGTGAGTGAGGCTGTCAGGCGCGATTGTGGACGTCAGTAGCTAACCGCTGACCCTGATTAACCCTTCACAGGAATCAACGGTCTGATGAGTGGCGGCAGTGGCTTCAGTCCGTACTCGATGACGACTTGCGGCACCCAAGGATACACCCCAAGTCCGCTGGCGGCAACCACCACGACCAAATGAGCCACGCAGCCAACCGATGGTGAACCGAACGATTAGTTTGTAAAAACAGTCACCATCACCGAGAATGTTTCCAGCGACGACGAAATAGACGATTTTTGATATTTTATTTTTAGTTAATGATCCCGACTTTTCCGCGTTTTTGGTTACGTGCAATAAACTGAAACGAACTAACCACTAACCTACGCAATACTTAGCAGTTCACGGTCCTGTCTGTACAGTTGTGTAAAGTATCCGTTCATCCGTACAGAGTTGCGTCGATTGTATAAAGGAACGAGTAGGGAACCGAAGGGGAAGCTTGCCGGTTATACGACGGGGGGGGAGGGCGAGCACGCCGCACTCTTGTTGGCGTGTATTATTATTAAAGTAGTTAAATTTTTGCCAAAAACAAAACCAGAAGAAAAACCGTAAGCTTAGAGCACGATGGAAACCAAAAAGTGGAAACGAAAAACTCACGAACGAATGCAACGAACTAGGCGATCAGAAGCGATTCATGTAGTGTTTTAGGAAACTGCGTAAACGGGAACGAATCAATCAATCGTGAACATATCGCAAACGAAATTAGGCCGTGGCCCACGGCGAACATATCTTTATAAACTTATAAACGAAAGCAAAATGGTACACAAATTTATCGCAGTCTAACTAATGAACATAAAAAGCATTAAATTCATACACAATCTCAATGTCGAAACTACACCACAATCTTATAGTCACCACAAATCCTACCAATCAAATCAAACCAATAACGGCCAAACACGAAATCACACAAACTTTTGATACAACCTAATACTGATTTCTTTTTTAGCGTGAACAGAGCTGCAACAAGGGTGGTTGTCTTCGCTAACTCGCAACCGGTTCCCGAACGCAACCCGCACACAAGAACCGGTACCAGCAGAATCGTATACGAGCTCGCGTGAAATAATGATTTTCAAGGTTTTGACTTTTTATCCGTTACTACGTTTCTACAAGACTTGTGATTTCGAACTCGCGACCGCTCATTGGTTACTCCCCAAACACAAAAAACCAAAAAAAGCCTGAGGACGAAGTTGAATAAAATGTCGCAGGCACCGGAAGTAATAATTTATTGGTGTGAACAAAATAACAAACGGAATAAATGTGTACAGTAAATGAGTTCATCAATTTCAGCGATTTCAGTTTTGACAGTTCTGATCCGAAATGAATTCGTGGTATTTTGAAGAGCTCGACTCGTGTACGAATCCGTGAATGAAATGAATGAAGTGAATCAAACAACTTCCTGCTAAAAAGAGTTGCAATCTAAAAGTAATAGAACGGTAAAAGCAATGGGTTTCTTTGTTCATTACGATACTAAAGAAAGATAATCCATCTTGCTAACAATTTGAACTAGTCAAATGGTCGGTAAAAACCAAATTTGAACCATCTGTCACGGCTCAGTCACTGCTGTCACTTCAGGCTGTCATCATCTGACAGCAAGATTCTGTCATCAAAGCTTCCCAAGTTTCTGCAGAGCATTGCAAAGTTAACCACGGAACGACACATAACTCAACCCGTTCGTCTCCGTTGAATCGTTTTGTATCGTCCCCGTACTGCACAAGGAATCCTTTGGGAACTTTGCAGTGCATTTCAGTGGCACTCTGCCTGTGCGTGTTTGTGTATTGCATTTGTGTCTCACCGGGAATGAATTGGTATCGTGGTGTGTGGTGGTGGTAGAGGAAGTTCCTCTTCGTGCGTGGTCCGTTTTCGTCAACCGAACGGGCCATCGTGGAAATTGGTGCCCCCAAGTGGAGAAAAACAGGGCTCGTCATCATCTTGGCCACTCGTCGTTCTTCGTCGGCATCGCTTTTCCCCCTTTGATTGGTTGTCAAAAGTTGGAAGGAAGAAAGAAAGCGGTCGGGAATCAAGGTAGGCAGGAAGGCGACGTCCCAGGGAAAAACATTAGAGCGAAAGAGAGCGCGCGACAGTGGGTGTGAGTGCGTGAGCGAGCGAGCGGGCGAATGTGGCGAAACTCGCGAGAAATGGTTACGGTTTGTTTTGCTGCGTGAGAGCGTAGAGTGAGCAGTGAATCGATTGTCGCGAGTTTGTTTAGCTCTTGTGCGGGCGAGTGTATGTGTGCGGGGCTTGCCAAAAGCCGTGCACTTGGTTTGGTGGCCAAATCGTGAAGTGCGTGAATTGCCATCTTCGTGTGTTTTCACGGTCCACGCTCGCGAGAGGGCCGTTCGCCTGTGGGGTGAATCCGTGCTCCCTTCTCGGTGTCGCAGTGAGCAGCCAAGCGGCCAGTGTGAGCAGTGAAACTCACGTGTGAGCTCGCCCATCTCAGCGGTGCACATCGCGTCCGAAGAAATGCTGTCAAAACCGGAGCCCAATCGGGTGGCTTGAATCGCTGGGGTCGAAAGGTTGCTTTTCCGGCCGTGCCCAAGCGCCCCGTGTGCCCATTCCGGAAGTGGCCGCTGCGGATCGTTGTGATTTCGTGACCGATTGCACCAGCTGTCAAATCATCATCTCATCGACGGCACAGCATATCGAAGAGGGATTACTCATCTGAATCGCATTTTGCGTAGTGCTCGGGTGATTTCGTCATCGCCTCGCGGTTTACGGGGTTTTGCTGCTGACACAACCCACGGGTTTCGTGCGGTCCGTCGTGCCACCTCCTCCGTGTCGATTCTGCTAACAAAAAGTGCGTTTTCAGATTCCAGAGCTCTGCGTAGTTCTGCCTATTGGCCATCGGTTGTGGATCATTTCTCTCGGCACCCTGCGGCCAAACGTGCAAGAGTGTATGTGAGCGTGTTTGTGCCGTGTATACGTGTGTGGGAAGCCAGCACCACTTCAACCTGTCGTCGCGTCCCGGTCCTTCGGAAGGGTAGTTTCCCTTAGTGTGTAGCATAAGGGAACCGCATCAAAGTCACCAATGCTCGACGGAAACACGTCGTTGGTGATGCATTTTACACCCATCGCGAAGGCCTGGAGCAAATTCGTTACTGCATAAGCGCAAACGTTGACAGAGCCAGCAGAGAAAAATGGATGCCCAACAGCAGCAGCTTCCGCCTCGATCTGCGTACGAGATGGAGACCCAGGAATCCCGATTTGTAAGTAGTGACAGGTTTACTATTTTATTCGAACGCGAATTCGCTCCTCTTTAACCACATTCCTTCGATACGCTGTCGCGTCACAGTTCGTCACCTTGAACAAGGCCACGGTCATAAATCTGTTGTACGCTCAAATCATTACATTCGTGGGGTGACGGGCACAGGCCATTGTTGTGAACAAAAGGGGTTGGTGTGGGCGTTTTTCCGCCCCAGCCCCAGCACGCTTTCCGTGGGCCCAAGAATGTTTTGCTGTCAGAGAAGGGCAGCGGACGGACCAATAGGAATTTTGGACCATCGACATGGTCGTTCGAGTTTGCGCAACAGTTTGGTGCGAAATGTGGAACATTCGCGTCACTTTCGGAATCGCGTCGGACTTCTCCCGTTGTGTCAACGTGAAGGATGGCCAGACGTAAGTGGGGTCTGCGGCCCGTTCGGCCAACAACAACAAACAACAGGCTTTTGTTTTATTACCCACAACATAATCTAGTAGCCGGACTTTCATTCAGTGCATCTTATCTGTTACCGATTTGCTGTGACCTGATTGCCGGGTTGAGGCGGTGATTTCTTTACCTTTTTACCTTTCTTATCAGTAGTTGAATCACTTGCATCACACTTGTGACACTGCGCTTGGACGGATTCAAAACACAGCAACCCACACCGCGTGTTCCTTCTCGAGCGGCTCCCATTTCTTCGTGTCAACGAAGTAGCCTCAGGCGGGTAACGAAAAAATGCTTATCAAATTCCTCGGTAGACTTTGGCACGATGCCCGCCACACCGCAGCATGTTCTCCAGTCCTTGGAAGGCACACAAACTCGGTATTGTTCGCATTTGTGCTTCCTTTCCAGAGGCGGCCACTTTTTATTGGACAATTTTCTCATCTATTCGGTGCGTCTTAAGGCTGTCAAAGGTGGTGTATCAAGTGCTCCTTGGCTTTGATGACAAGTAATGCAACGTATTTTTTTTCTTCCTAATATCCTCCAGAGAATCGATCGGATCCGCGCTACTGGATACCGCGGAAGTCATGCCAGCTGGATGGATGATCTGGACGGGACAGATTGAATCACTTTCGCTTTTAAAATTGTTTATTCATTCACTGCCAGCCTTTCGCTCGCGCGGCCCGCGGTGGCCTTTCGCCGGCGACGATCGCCAATGGCGACAATTGACGTTTTTCGGTTGCCATCGGACCACACCGATGGAAGCGCCGCGGCTCGAAAATCTTTCTGCGGAATTTCACTTATCTTCAGCTCGCGCTCCGCGAGGTAGATAGCCGCGTGCCGGTTTACGAAATTGAAGGCGCAAACCCCTTTCGTTGGTGAACGAACCTTCTTATCACTCCGTTGTCTGTGTGCCTCGGGAAGATTTCGGGACAGGTTTTTGTGGGACGTGCCACCGTCTTTCTCACGTACCGCGCACCCTTCCGCCGGACCGAGGCTGCAATTTTGCTTTATCTTATGCTACAAAACCGTTCCGTTTCAACCCGAGCGCCCGATGCACCATGATTCCGTTCAGTTATGCGTGTGTTGGTGTGTGTTCGCATAGCTCCAAACCCTATTAGAGCGGAGTGGCCGCACTAAGAGGAGACGGTGCCGCCTCTGGAACACCTCGTTCGCCCGTCGGTCGGTCGGTCGGTCGGTGAAAGCCAGCTCTCACGTGCTGTGCCCGGGCGGGCTCACACTCTGTGAATGTCTCACGCACACAGGCGCACCGGGCGCACGGTCCGGCACCATTTCCGTGGCAGACGGAGAGTGCACATTCACACGAGACAACGAAATTAAATTAAGAGGCAGAATTTTAATTTATTAGCCATTGAAAAGAAACCGAGCGAGGGGCCTCGCCTGCCGCCAATTGATGGAGCAGCAAATGCAATCGGAGCAGCAGGCAGGGGGGCCGGGCCTGCTGGCATCTGGCGCGTGGCGTGGCGGGATGATCCGCGGAAAGGGTGCCGTAGCGTGCCAGTCGGGTTCGGTCCGGTGGTCCGGACCTCTCTCTTCGGTCTCTTCGGCCCTCCGCCAATGATTGACTGTTCGGCCGCGATGCAGCTATTTGTCCGGTTCCCACCAAGCAGAGCTTTCGATTGCGCCCAGTTCTTATCACCCAGCTCAGTTGGTAATACAATGGCCCACAAGTAGCCACTCCCACCGTGGTTGTGGTCATTTTGCAATTCTTTTTGTCACAATAAACATTGCGGTCCGACGTCGCAGGCTCCGCAGGGTGCCAATGGTGAAAGGTGTGATGTTAATTAGTCTTTGCACTTTAAGTGCATGTTAATGTAAAACACGGCAACAGCTTAATCTCTCGGCTCGGCGCGGAAGAATGCGCTCCAATGCCTTGTCAGTGCCATTTTCGGTTAACTTTCTTTCTAACAAACAACGTGTTCCATTAGCCTCGGAATGGCTAGAGAAACATGTGTCCGACAAGGGGTTGAGATGGATCGAACCGATGTTTGATCGAACGCGATCATCATCGCGGCGGATGGTCAGCGGACCACGTTGCTGGATTGCGATCGCTGGTGGTGCGCGATCATGTAACATTAATCGGACAGTTTCCGTCGTGCGCCGGTTCCCGCGGATCTTGATTCCGTTCCATCCGCTTTTCGTTCGCTTTTCTTCCCCATATGACGTCACTCTCGATTCCACGGTGCTGCTGCTGTTAGGAATCCGCTCGACTGAAGTGATCGCACTGTGTGTCTTAAAGATTTGGATAACGCGCATAAGATTGTGGCTCATAAATGTACCACTCCGACGAGGTGCCCTCGCGAGACGGAGAGCAGATAACATCCGTCAAATGGCAACGAGGAGATACGAGTTCACGCGGGGTGGCCGGTTTCGCACGGCTATCACCCTCTCGGAGGAGAGAAATCGGGGCTCGGTTCGCAAAAGTTACGCCCGGCGACGACGGGGCCGTCCGACGGTTCGTATCACCGGCGAAAGGAAAGTGGCGGTGCCCTGTATCGGTGCAGCATAACTATCATTTTCCGCAGGCCGCCTGGGTGGGGGATTCCTCCTCGATACGGAACCGTCGTGACCCCTTCACTACTGTTATGATGATGGTGATGGGCACCAGTTCCTCGGCGTGTGGCGAAAGAGTGTCCTCCTTAGCGCGGCCCGCTCGGCCTTCACCTCGGTGGGAGTAAAATGCGTATAATTCCGGCCAACGGCAGCAGTTACCTGCACTTAGCATTCGGCAACCTGCTTTTCTCTCTTTTCTGCCGAAAATGCGCCCCGCTGCCCGGTCACTAATTGCTCCGAGTTTGTTTCGCTTCGGTTTTTCTCCACAAAGAAACGGAACAACGGTTTCATTCGGAATGCAGTTTTCGGCCACACATAATCCGCAGGTGCACGTGGTGGTACCCGTGTTTATTGAGTCGGCGGCAAGGCATGAGAAATCGGGCTCGGTTTATTGCCTGTTTCAAAATATCGCATTCCAAGCATGTTTTCGCACTCGAGCGACGTACCTGAGTCCCCAGAGGAGGTCGTAAGCTGGCTTTATTAGTGTATTACATGTGTTTTTACAGGCTCAGTGCCTCGAGGGACCTACGGCAACTAGGGTTCTTGAAGCAACATAACGGTGGACCAAACGACGAAACGATATTTCCAATCGCAACATCGATGATCATTACCTAGGACCAAAACAGGGGGTCGGTACCGGCAGGGTCGCCGAGACACCCACTCTATGTGTCGGCGGGTTTGGCCTCATTGCTAAACCGCGCACCGGTTTGTGGGTTAGTGGAGTCGCAAAAACAGAGAATGGGAATAAATAAATAGAAGGAAAGCGTGGAGTGGACCTCCCGGTGGGGGCCGGCCCAAAACGCGCGCCACCTGATGGATGGCAGCGACGAAGACCGAACCGGTGGGGGGGTGGGGACACCATAAACAATAAAATTTAAATTTATTGACCACTTCTGAGAGTAGAAAGTGCATCCCGCCGCCGACGCCAGGGGGAAGATTAGAGTTTCGCTACCTTTTTGGAGGCTTTCCCCGGGGACGCCCGGCAGGGTTGGGTATGCAAAAACAGAACCTGGGATCGAATAGGAGAATCACAGGAAAGCTTCCATCCGCAAAAGGAAAGCCAAACCGGGAAGTAGCTAATGGGTTTTGGGTGTGCAAAGCCCCCCGATGGGCCGAAGGAGAGAGTCTCCGGTGAGAGGTGAGTCGTCGATTTTTCAATCGGCTGATTCCATTTTCGGAGCGAATCCATTTCTATTTCGGTCCCACGTCGTCGCGCCCGCGATGCACAACGACCGGGACGGCGTATTGTTTCGAGTGAAGGAAAAAGAAGCAACGCATACACACCGAGAGACCGGTCGTCGTCGTTGGTTTGGTGATGTCACTTGGCGTTAGAATCGGGCATCGTCATCACGCCCGATCATTAATTCGCCGCGACATGGTTGCGTCACGCGGAATTCGGTTGATGGGCGATGGGCTTAATTGAAGGTGTCTCGTCTGGTCTGGCCGCTGGATTCCCCAGGAACGCGTGTCGATTTCGCCTCAAAAGCGGCCGCTGTTTTTATGTTTAGTTTCTGCGAATCCTGCACACCGGGGTATAAATAACACGTCTCCAAATGCCGATCCAATGATATCACTGGAAAAATGTCTTCATTTCCGTGGAAAGCACCAGCCCAGTCGGGCCCGGCGAGAGAGTGGATTTAGAGAAGAAGCTGTTGCTGCATGTTCCGAGAAAGGGAACGAAACGCACCGCGCGGATCCAACGGTGTGTTGGGGGTTGATTTCAAATCGCGCCTTTGCTCTGCTCCAGCTAATGTATACAAGGGCGAGAAAAACTTGGCCCTCGCACCCCCTCAAGTAGGTGCTAATGGAGAACCCGGGCACTTTTGATGCCGGACCCCGCTCCGCGGTGAGTTGTACTGGGGGACGGCAACATATCAAAGTCCCATGATTACCAATAAATTGTTTTTAAAAACCTAGCCCAGTAAGCGATTTTCATCAATACGCTTAATTGGTAGTCGCCTTTTGAGGCTTTATTTATTTGCCGGCCATTTTGCTTACATAGTTGGCGACGCTCGTAAAAACACGCACACCGCCTGCCAAGAAAATGTGTGGGCTTGTTGTTGGGCGGCCATGAATAAATTTCTTCCCATGTCGTCGTCTTTTGGTGGCCGCCACCGTTCGGTTATTGATTTAACATAGTAGCCACTGGGCAAAACATCATACCGCACGGTAGCTTATGCGGTCCGCAAAACAATAAGAAATCGACCATTTTTACGTAGTTCATTTTACACCAGTGTAGTGTTTTGTGCTGATTAAAAACTCTTAAAACGTGCCAACTCATTGGCCGGTCGGTTCCGGTGCGGTGCTTAACTCGGTAAAAAAACGGAATATGTCTGCTGCGTGCACCTTCCGTGGCAACCGAAACGTCAAATCATGCGCTGATGAACCTCATTCAATTAATTACTACCATTAGGAGGGATCGCGGCCGCACACGAATCAGCGTGTGAGAGTTCTTCTATTAAGTAATGAGAGTTTGGGGATGTTAGTTTAGTCCGAAAAAGAGTAACAGAAATAAGCAATCTCTGCGTGAAGGTTAAATTCTAATCAAAGTGTGCGTGCTGCCTGCGAACTCCTTTCGCCACCATCATTTGTCAACGATCCAACCACAAAGCAATGACTTCATTCATTGATAAATATTTAACACCGCTTTCCGCTTTTGGTCTTTCCTTCCCCCGGTTGGGGTGGTCGGTCCATAATTTGTCTACGGAGTTGCCTGCCATCCCCGGGTCGGTCCGGGAATCATTCCCCGGTATTGTTAAGGACTTTGACATTCTGTTTGTACTTCACCACTGTTTATCGTTTGACAGCCGATTTGACAGCTGCGCTGTTGCTTGCCGTCGGTCATAACCGCAGTAGGTGCGGGAAGCTCGCGGCTTCTCGCCCACGCGCGCCCCGTGGATGTGATGTCATGGCCGCGATCGGTCGGGTGGGGTAGTAGGCTAGGTTGTTTACCTGCTACTACTGGCACCAGTGTCACTAGGCCGCCGCCGACACCCTGCACTTTGTGTGCGCGTTGGCGCTGGCGATGATGCTGGCGAAGCTTCAATAAAGGCGACTCCGTAGGAGGGTGTTCGAGGTTCTGCGCGCTCTGTCTGGGGTCACTTTCTGGCTTTTAGCGAATCTGTTAAAAAATATATGCCACTAAAATCTGTCCCCGGTAAAGGGGTGCGTGTAGGTTGCTTGTGGCGAGATATCGAGCGCTCCGACTTGACCACCAAGCCCGGTGGACATTGTCACCGCAAGGTCGAGTTCCAGACGCGAGCCATATAATGGGTAACGTCCTGATCGGACGCTTGAGAAACGTTTATAAACATCTTAATCTTGCCTCGGTACAGCATGGTGAAATAGGATAGCTTTTAGATTATATTCACCATTTCCGTGAACCGCATTCCGACATTCGTAATTACCCACAGCAGCAGCAGCAGCCTGTTATTAGGCACGAAAAACAAAACCCAGAACAAGAATGGGCGCGCATCGGGCGAAGGCGTTGGATTCCAAGTCCGCGCAACATAACTCATTAGGGGGGTATGCTATCTGAAACCTCACCAGCCCGTAAAATCATAAGCGGAACGCTTGTTGCCAGGCACGAAGACCCCTGCAGAGCGCGGATAGACCTCGGCTTGGAGCTCTGTCGGGTCCGGGGAGGGCGATCCGATTGCGGGCGTGTTGCATTTCCTTTGCAGCATAAACAAATCACAGCTGAAAACGAAGCGTCGGGTTGTGTTGGATGTTTATGCTAACGCGGGCCACAGGCCACAATCTCGGAACAGAGACATCGAAAAATAGAAACATCAATGCGCGAGCGCGCCCTCTGATCCGAGTTCGATCGGAGTTCGATGGCTGGCCGGGGATCACTTGGTGAAAGGGCACACAACGGTTCCATCAGCCGGCCGTTTTCGATGGAGCTACTCGAAAGAAATGTCAAGACGCCGCAAGATGAGTCGTTGCAGCGACGGCGGAACTCTGGTATGTGCGTCGTCTCTTTGTTCCGATGTGATGGCGATGGCGTAACCGCGCCGCCGCGCTATGGTTGGTGAACTTGTCCGAACCGTTACATGGAACCAATGCAACTGAGTTTTTCATAGACAATCCATTCTTTTCGGTCCACCGTTCGTCGTCGTCGTCGTGATCAATCGGATGCCTTCGATGCCACAACATTAAACGGTGGGCCGTAGTCGTCTGTTCGTGGATTCGTTTTTCGATTCCGATCACTAGCCAGATGATGCAACCAGATCGTTTGTCAAATTCCGCTACGTTCTTGCCCGCCTGTTGTAGGCGGTCGCCATATTACCGCTAATTTATTTATATAATACACTTCGTTTTCGGGTAGGACAGCTTTTTCAGCGTGTCCCCCCCGGATTGCCCGTACATTCCTCGCTTGCGGCTTACGCCATCAAGGCACTCTGCAGCTCACATCGGGGCGGCGCATCGGCGGCACTGCTTCGTGAAAGCTTCCCATTTCCCCGTTCCCATCTGGCACACTTTCCCGGTTTTAGGCTGGCCATTCCGATTGCTCGCTATTTGGCTTCAAAGCGCCTCTGTGGGAGATTGAAAAGATATTAATGCTGCCACATGATGGACCACCGCTCTGGGGTCCGAAGGCGTCGCCCTTGCTGCTGGAGGGCGATGGTTTCCGCCGTGTCCAACTCAAATTCCTCCAATCCTTCGCAGAGCGACTCTTGCTGTGTGCTCTGTTGACCGCATCATTTTGTCAGGGCTTTCTCCGCTGCTCCACTCCACATTCGCTTCCGGAGAGATATCGGATCGAATCAAGTGGCCGCGACAATACATAACCCTTCGCGGGGTTTTAGTAGAGTGTGACGAATACATAACCCGTGCCTTCTGTCGGAACCGCAGGAAGATCAGGTGTTACATACTGGCTCATACCGCTAATGATCGTTGTTCGTCTTCCCAAATAACGCTACTCATCTTCTCCTCGTCTCTGGCTGGCCGGAACGGATCGAAGGGCGGGACCTAAGACCCGTCAAGTTGTTACTGGCTCTGTCGGGCGTCCCGTACTTAAGTGACCTAACGAGTAGCGTCATCTCTGAACTCTGAACGCTCAGTTGCCACACACTCAGCGTGATGCTAATTTACTTGTCCACTGTCCGGTTGCTTAAGCCTTCTTTCAGGAGGTCCCAACAACTTGTTTTGCAATTCAAGTGTTCCATTCTACGCAGAGCGTCACATGTACACGTTCGACGTCACGTTTAACGCGGAAAGGGCTGGACCACGCGACATGCTGTGGTCATGCTTCAGTTTGTTGTCCACGGCGGCCGGGCACGTTGGGAAGAAGTTATAAAACTGGCCGACCGGCCACACGAGCCGCGGGGAAAATCGTTTGTTGGTGCCAACCCCCGGGGGTGGCGCAAAGTTGCGCGTGTTCGAACCTTCACTTTCTCCGGTGCGATTTTGCCCCCCTCTTCCTGTCGCAGCTCATTTGCCTATCCACCACCAC
The DNA here is from genome assembly GCF_943735745.2 of Anopheles bellator. Taxonomy (NCBI): domain Eukaryota; kingdom Metazoa; phylum Arthropoda; class Insecta; order Diptera; family Culicidae; genus Anopheles; species Anopheles bellator. Next base: position 1,883,423 of record NC_071285.1, on the reverse strand, counting down.
CTCGGGTCCGACGGGTTGTGTGTGTCTGGGAAAGTGTACCCTCCAAGAATGTCGACCTACAGCAGAGCCGCTAAGCAGCCAGCAGATTGACTTTCTCCGTAAATCTGGGCGCAGTTCGACCCCCGGAGGTGAGCCAGAGTACGGAAGGGAGGCCACGCAGAAGACGGTCAGGTGTCGTAATGGCACATTAACCAGCGGCACCACCGTCACGACTCTATTATCCGCGCGAACAGGGCGACCGGGCTGGCCTGCCTGCGGTGTGTCCTCCTTCGGCCCTTTCGGAAGTCACTGGAAAATGATGCATAAATAACGTTTCATATCTTGCATCTCTGTTGGGTCCCCGTGACAACATAGTTTGCTATCTACCTTAGCGTTGGCAGCTCTCTGTGTGGCTTAAGCTCATGACCTCTTGGGGTGTGCCGCCTCGCTCTAATTGTACTCGTCGTGAGTCACGGTTCAGACGTCGATAGTTTACACCTTGCTTCTCGTGCACGGCGCCGACTGTAACACCTGCGCCAATTAGTCGGGGCCAGCAGACCTTAATCCGTGCTCTGAATTTGGGTAAAACCCCTTTTTCGATTAGGATCCTTTTTGGGGCTCAACTTTATTTCTGGAACTAGCACTGGATCGGATCGAAGAGCGTAGCAAACGGTTGTTATCAATATGCAAACGAGATTGTTCCATTCCATTATCGGCGAGAGCGTGGTTTATGTGCATAAGTTTGAGTTCTCCAACAAACGGGCTGGACCTATGGAAAATAGGACCCAAGATAGAACAGCTTCGCATGTCTGAGTGTGTTGTGGCCACGTTCAGTCACGTTGTACGTCAGGATGATCGGATCGGCAACAAACTAGCGTACCCGTGATCTGAAGCACTTTGGTGTCTATTTACTGCACGCATCGCGAAGCATGTAAAATTTCGTTGAAGCCGGCACAGCTCGGGGTTTGTGTTGCTGGAGTTCTAGTAATTTGATTTGAGACTTCTTCTCGTGCCAAGGTGATTCTGTTTCAAACGCCTCCATTTTGTTACGAACGAAGCCCATCGAGACCAGGGCGAGACCGCAAGATCGGGAAGGCAAGTAAACGATGCGTCCGGGCGATGCAAGAAAATTCCATTCCGCGGACGAACGCAACATAAGCCGGCGCTGCGATTGGGCATTGAACGGGTGAACGGGCACGGGCCCTGCGCCGCCTCACACCGGTCGCGTGGCCGTTCGTCGACACTTTGTCCGCCGAGTAGTTAGTAGGTGGTTTGCAAAAATGTGCAATTGAACGGAAATTATCATACCACAACAGGAGGGCCGTGCGGTAGTGGTACGTGGCCAGGAAGGCGTGTTATCCGGTTTGCTGCAGTCACGAAGCGCTGCGCTTTCATTTCCTCTCCGGCTCGGCCGATTTTGCTTTCCACCAGCGTTTTTTGTTTTCTTTTTGGGTTGATTGATTGCCTCCATTGCCTGCGAAGGATTTGGCTCGTCGGCAGTCCGTTCTGGTGTGCGGCTCTAACGGAAGGAAGACTTTCGTGCGATTGATGGACAGCAGGACTTCCGCTATCCGCGTCTGATTTATTAGCCAATCGGTGATCTCGTCTCGTATAGAAGCGCGTTCCAGCTACAAATCTATGAGGCATTCGGCATTCAAACCACTCCAAAACTAACGCCCAAACGCATCGATCTGTGCGGATATATTATTCGGATCGTTAGTCCCTCGAGTCGGAACACGATTTTAGCATTGCAAATAACATTCGTTTTACTCGTGTCGTCAACCGGCTAGTTGATATATTTGGAAGCTTCCAAAAGTCACGGTCTTGTTCCATTGCTACGTCTTCAAAAAGCCCCCCGGGGCACGGCACGGAGCACATCATTCTTCGAGAAAATAATCCTTCGGAGGTCGCCAACGGCCAACGGAAGTCTGTTCTGACAATATTTGTATTATGATTTTGGTTCCCAAATCTCCGGCAACTCCGCGACGACGGATGGGCAACACTATCTTTGTGATGGAGCCGTGGTTGACGGTTGCCACACTGCTTCGTGACTCCTGACTTAATGATGGTTAATCCATCACCGGCGTCCCCTACGAGTACGAGAAAGATTTCACCGCACCGGGGTAAAGCCTGTGGCCTGTTGTAAAATAAACAATTGTTTCCGAGGCTCGAAAGAGAACTTTCTTTCACCGTCCCCTTTCGTCAAGATCACAATCCTTCGGAGGCCCCGGGTGTATCATCTGCCAATTACTGGCGGTTGAAATCTATGATCAATTTATCTCTCGAAGCCGCTCTACGCGCTACGATCACGCTGGTAAGCGGATCAGTTCGGTACGATCTTTTCTCTGAACCCCCTCCGGGTTGCTGATCACAATCATGCGTGGTGCCTATGGTGGACTCTCAAAATGCTCGTGTTAATGAGCAAACGGATCGGTTTCAGTCCGAGCATAATCTGTGATATCTTTTCCCCGCCGGGAGTTCGTCAGGTACCGAACGACCAGCATATAATGCGCGTGGCCACAACGAGGAACAGTTATTCCCGGACCCGGTGGTGCTGGGCCCGGTATTTAGACGAGAGTTTATTTTTAAAATAGTTCAGCAAATGCACGCGCGCATCCAGAGAAGGCAGCTGGCTCCGTGACTGGCCTGACGCATCGAAAGCGTGCGGAAAGTGCACAATTTATGCTGTGCCGACGACCGCGTGTCCCGAGACCGAGAGTTTTATTTTTGCGCACCAATCGTAAGCCGCTTACGGAACAGAGCCGAACGGAACGGACTCAATTGATTTAGCTGTGCCACCATCGAGCATATTTCTTTTACTATCTTCACCTTAGTATCGTTATGCTTCCGATGAAGCTTATCGTGTTGGTTTGCGCCGTGCCCAGTAACGCGAAAGATAGCTTAATTAAAAATAAACTACGAATCCGTGATAGTGTGTGGTCATCTAATGGTTTCCTGCCGAAGTAAGCCTGCTCCTGCTGCATGATGTCAGCGAGAGCGGTGGCCAGTCCGTCTGGTTTTTGGGGCCACGATGCATGTCACGCCGTAATGAGCGAATGGCGTAAAAACTGGCGATGTGAACATTAATAATATACAGCAGCTGAAACGACGCACCACGCACAACAACATGACTTGCTGCTGAACATAAACAAAAACGCGGGTCCGGATGATAAAAATCCGCCTCGGCCACGCATGCTTTCTTGTTGTGCACCGCGGGACAAACGTGACCGCTGACAGATGACTACAAATCGAATCGCTGGCGGTTTTCCGCCCCGAGCCGTGAAGCGACAATGAAGCGTGTAACATTTAAAAAAATGGAACCGTTTTCCGGAACCCCTCCGAAACGGCGGGAGATGCAGATAAAATGCTGCACGCGCCGCAGTTTGCTCTCTAAAACATTGGGCCAATGTTACGGATCGAACCGAGCTCGAATCGCCCGCCATCGACTGCTCGACATTGGAACTGGGTCATGCTCAATGTTGTGCCGTGAAAAACGAAACCATCGGCGGCCCCAATTACATTGCGGGAGGAGAAACCGGGCGCCCCCTTTCGATTTCAAGCTAAAGACCATCACCCCGCCTAAACTCCAATGCAGCATAAAATCGGTGAATTTCCATAATTAAATTTGGAAAAATACCGACGCCCCGCGGCGGCCACCGGTTCGGTTTGACATCCGTTTGAAATGCTTTTAAAATGCATTCATTAGCACCAGAAAACGTTTGCCGATGGCCGCCGCCGCCGTCGCCGCCGCAGACACTTTCGCCATCCATCGTCCAAGAAATGGCCAGTAGTGGGGTGCGCACTGAATTATCGATTTCTTCGCCGACCCGGACCGACCCAGAAACAGCAAACAGTATGTTGCGGCTGCCGCCTTTTTGGTGAAATGGCATCAGCTGGTTCGCGGATTGCGAATGGAAAACCAACTCACGGGGCCGGCCCCGTAATGCTGCAAGCGGGTGGGCCGCGTCTTCACGGGGTGGTCCACAGAAACCACCCCTACGTAATCGGCTGCTCCGGCGGCGGGTGCGGATCTGTGGATTTAATTGGAAAAGTTTTCTCCCACCATGCGGAGAGTAGTGTTGCAACGGAATCGGCAGTCCGGGCAGGCAGAGGACCGCGATGGGATTAATGAATTAGCACGCTAACTGGCTTATGGGATTGTGACTGGACTGGATGACCGAAAAGCGAGACAATCCCCGAAAGTACTCCCGAAAGGCCATCGTTTTTCTGCCACGTAACGACGCCCCGGACTGATACAATTCAATTCTCGTCATAGTGCTGCCAATTTGTGGTGTGGCCCCCGCCGGGTTCACACACCCATTAGGCACGATTCTGCACGCCTCTAACTAGCGTTACGGCAGGGCGTTATGCCTAACGATTGGCGTGATTAACGATGTTGCATATTAATACGGCTAAAAAGGCAAACACGGAGAGCAGCAGCATATCAGAGCCCGGCTTTAACGGGAAAGGTAAACAAACTCACCTTATCCACGACCGCCCAAAACCGGCTGCGGGTCGTCGGTTGACGGGGGGCGCCCTAGGCGCGGATCGTTCACCTTTAACCCGAACTCTTGACTTTGGTGAGAAAATGAGGAGCGATTTGAGGTCGGTCGGCATTCGGTTGTGCCGTTATTGCGTGCCGTGGCCCCAGCGCCAGAGGTCGCACCGTGGAGAGCGGGAGAGCGGCAGTGACTGCTACGGACCGGTGGACGGTGATTATGTTGAAAAACCGGTCCATAATTATGCCAATGTACATAAATCCACACGCAAACTATCGGCCGATGGCGGCGCGCTCGTGTTGTTGTGACCGGGACGCATTCGTTGGGTGGGACCGGATAACAATACAGGAACTCCGTGAGGGTGTGTGTCCTTGAAGGACCTCCAGAGCATCCCGCGGATCGGTGTGTGGGGAAAAGGAAAACAATAAAATGATACGTCGTATGGCCTCGTGGTCGACGCTTGACACACATCGGCAGAGCTCTGGCCTTCCGCGCCGAAGGGCTCAACACCTTGGCAAATCTCGTCATCTGTTACATAGGGCCTTGTCACACTTTTCTGAAGCTGTTTCGGCCACATTGTTGTCGCTTGGCAGGAATAATTGTTGTTGTTGACAATATTGTTTTCGCTGTTTGCGACCGGGATCCCTCGAGCGGTGTCGCGTAGGCCCTACGACGAAACAATGGGTAGATTAATCTTGGCCTTTTTGCAACTTTTTCTGCTTCGAATGCGCCGTTTGTAGCTGCGTGTTGCGATACGCAATGAAGTAATAGACAGGCCTCTGGTGACACTCCAAACCCACTTTTGACTGAGATGGGAAAGTTTCGTTTCGGAGACGTTGGTACATTGCTGTTGGCAATGGTTACTAGATCGCTGTGGTATACGTTTGTGTAAGGCATCACCAAGTCATTCTTCATAGTAGCATGGTTCTTATTTCTAATGGTCAAAGTAGACATATTCATCGTTCTGCTTAATATCTTTACAGGCCAAACAGAAAGCGTCCGTCAAGTGGCTGCTCTCGAAAGCGTACAACAATCGTGTGCCAGACATTCTGAAGGATCCGTTCTACCGGGACCACGAAGGCCAGGACCATCTGAAGCCACAGATCGTGGTCGGACTGGGTAACGCATCGATCTACTGTCAGGTGTTGAGTAACATCTACTCCGACCCGAACTACCAGAGCCTGAACCACTGGTCGATCCTGCAGACCCTCTCCCGGAAGGGCGTACCAATCAACGAGTCGCCCGATCAGCCGCTAACCGAGACGGTTCTGATACAGACGAATCCGCTTAGAATTGTAGGTTGCCTGCCCATCACGGAAAAGGTGTCCTTCCTTCTAACCCATTATTCTTCGTTTATCTCTCCGCAGAATGCACATATGGCTGTGATAGAAGCGCTGATGGTGTTATACGCTAAAGAGGTGGCTTCCAGCGGAAGAATTTCCAGTGCTTTAGAAAGGTACGAATCTCCCCGAAACAAAGACCAAATGTTACGCAACATTAGCCCAGATTCGGCCATCGACGACACCGCGGCGGTACACCTGCACTTGTTGAAGGCGAGCTCTGGGAACGTAAACCACATCATCTTCTTTCTTTCTGTGTGGAACGCCTTCGGAGTGGTCGCGCTAATGTATGCAGTTCGCCGTCGGATTATCGATTCCACAGCGGGGTCGGGACGGTTCTTGATTTCCATAGTTACGAGACTGGACCGCAAAGCTCTCCGTCACGCTGTTTTTAAGACCGTCTGTTCTCGGAGCAGTGCATGTCACGGCCCATGCTGTGTTTGCTTTGCTGTCCTATGCTTTTTGTCGACAGTGGGTAACTAGTAACTGTAAGGTTTAGCTGCGCCTTGTGCTGTGTGGTTCGTCTAATTACCGCGCTGTGCGTAGCATGGATTCGAAAAGGTTCACATCCACAGTTTTATCTTTCACAGTTGAGAACGTTTCTTCCGCGATTCCGCCACATGGTTGCTGAGATGACGACAAACCTGTGCTTCTCAGTTTGTGGGGCATAAACCAGTTTTCTTGTCAATAATCCAGTGGTCAGAGCAGGCCACTGGCGGCAGTGTGGGGATTGTGAACGCCGACGCATCCGAGAGGCCCCGACCGTGGCGGGTTCTTTTTAAATGGACTCAATTTCAAGGCGCTGAATAAGATTACGGTCGTGGAGCGATAGAAGACCCAGCCCGTGCAGGTATCAAGCTGGCAAGGTTAAACCCACGACGATTTTTGCACACGATTCGAGAAGTCTCTCCAGAAAGAGACCATTGTGAATCTCTCTCGCTGTGTGACCGTAATTTAGGAGGACGAAAGCAGGTTTCTACGACGTACTGTTGCGCCGGTGCCTCTACCTAGCACCGGCAAGGTTCTTCGTGCCATTTAACTACTCTTGTTTTATATTGATCTTTGCTCTTCTGCGAAACATCTCATCGGTAGCGAAAAAAAGGCGATCCCACGAACCTTCGCTACGATCAATAAACCGGGCCCATGTCAAAGCAAGGTCGTAGCTTTCGTTCCACCAGCAAACTTGCACTGATTCTGCTCCGTCATGTGCTTCTCATTTTTACCTAACTTCCGCGAGGCGGATGAAACGCTCCGCAAGCTGTGCGACGTTAGTTCCGAAGTTGGCTAATCCGCTTTCCTCGTCGTTTGGGTCGTTTCTTCCAACCTACAGAATTTCGGGCCGTAGTGTAGCGCCAACCGTTCAGCATCATGAACCTGCCTTACTGAATTGGATTTCGCATGTGATCGGTGCGCTGAAGAAGCGCATCGACTACGAAGTGGCGGCCAATGGAGGCAGCGGAGCGCTAGACGAATACGTAAGTTTACCCTCAGTTTCGGCAGTGATTTATAGAGCAAATAGATCATAATCGCCGTCCTGGGATTGTTTCACTTCTTATGAGATCTAGAAGATTTGCTTTTTAACTCATTCTTGGGCGTTCCTCCTCCCCGAAAACAGGGTCAACGGCATCAGAGCCCGGACGTTCCACCTGTACGAGACTTTCGGGAACTGTGTGACGGCGTTTGTTTGGCTTATCTAATCTCGTACTACTGTCCCAAACTAGTTCCTTGGCATAGCGTTAAATTCAACCACGTACCAACCATTGAGGTGAGTGTAAAATGCGTGTCCATATGTACCCTTTCTTCGATGGAAGAACAGATTGTATTCTATCGGTTGCGCCAGCCAAGCCACCTACCTTTTATGGAAGGTAAAGTTACGTAACGCGGTGTAGATAACCCCAAGAAAAGAATAAGTGGTTATGGCCATACCGGGCCTGAGAAACATCCGTTTTCCGTTGTTTGTTGTGCGCACCGATCTATGCTGCGACCGATTGAATACAAATGTCAACCTTTGCTTATTCAAATGTTTTATTTATCATGTCACCCATGTCGCCCCACAGGATTCAATTCACAATATTCTGATAGTTAGTAACTTTTCCGAGCGAAGTTTGCCATACAGCGTGTTTCACATGTCACCAGAGGACATCACCTACATGCGGGGGTAAGTGTCTGGCCCCCCGTTCGGGGACCGGGAATCTTTAATGCAAACCACCGATAAGATTGGATAATTTTGCAAACATTTGCTTCTCTTCTCACAGTTCAATGAAACCCAACCTGGTCGTGCTGCTGGCGGACTTGTTCAACCTTTTCGAAATCCATCCGGCCAAATGTGTCTGCTATCCGGGCATGGAGCAGCAGCCCACAGGTAAGTTCACGGCAGCGCGTCCGCTTCTCCGTTGGTCGATTCAAAGTGTGCAACGCACGATAACACGGCCGTTTGCGCAATCCTAAATCGACTTTCGCCATTCATCATCCGCGGAACATCGATATGCCCGTCTGATAGGATGTCAAATCTGAATCCAGCAACATTATCGCCACATTCATCAAATCGCCTCCAAATTATTGCATTATCAATCCATTTACACGTGTCCGCCCGCGATGCGCGTTACCTTTGCTTTTGATGGCCCATAAATTCGGATTTATCAGGTGTTTCGTGGAAAACAAACAAGTTATTAAGAAATCACGGATCGGGTCGGTCCGCCACCTCTTTATCTTTTGTGTTTTTATTGCTTTTTATGATACTAAACGGAGTCAATTAAACGTTTTCGTTCGGTTTCTTCTTCCTGGGTGTGGAAAATGTGGATTGATTATTGACTACTAGTGTTGGTTATTATTTTTACGATAACACTCCGGCAGCTTATTATGGTTTTGGGTTTGAATGTTCACGCGCCTTGGTCAGGTTTGGTTGTTTGTTTCTTCACATCTATCTGTAGCTTTGTCCATATTCCCAGACATTTCTTTCGGTTTACTGCCGCATCTTGCGTTAACATTTCTATTCCTTCCAATCATTTCCCTCCGATGGTGTCCGTAGGTTTCTTGACTGCCTGTACTCTATCTTAGTTCCTTTTTCCTAAAAAAAAGGTGGGTGTTATCAGCTGAACGTGCCCTTAGTCGTTGTATTGGCGGCTTTCAAGTAGAGTAAACCTTCAATTCGGCAACCACGCACATTCCAAAGTTAGCGCTTCCCTCATTAGACAGGCGGTAATGATAGGTCCGCGCACGTAAAAATGGAACAACAATGAGCAAATTTGTAAAACAACGGGTTCTCTACTTTGAAGTTGTTAGTAGGTACACCACTACCATTGTGACTTCTTTCGGAGAGTGTACCTCTCTTGATTCGCAAGTTTTATCATAGAAACTCCAACTCACTCATAAATAGTTATCTGAACTTTCGCTCTTATATGATTGTATTTCGTTGAACTACTATCATTATCATTCTTTTACTTTATTACATATTGTGATAATTTTGGCTCAGTTGTTATGGTTGTACGCTTTTTTATCATAACATACAGCCTACAGTCTGTACAGCTTTCTATAAATATGAGGCGCGAAAGAAAATCTTCTGTTCGAGATGACTGTGTTGGGTTTCGTTTTTCGTTCTGTAAATTCTTAATTTTCATTCAATTACCATCACACCAAATACAGCGAAAAGGGCAAACCATCATCACCACCATATCGGCATCGTGTTTCCTAGACACACCATCCTCATTCGTACGAAATTGGCCTGTCGCCAGCAGCATTCACGCCATTCTCTTCATGCGCATCACATTTGTTTGCTCTCACGGTTCCCTTTCTGGGCATACTATATTTGCCACCAAAAGCTGTACTCTAGTCTCTCGGGGTCTTGCTGAACTTTTGGTGTCCGCTATTTGGCGAATTTTCGCACGTGGTACAAATGGCTCACGACGAATGTGGTTCGATCGTTTTTCCGCCGTTCGTTCTCTTCTTCTTTGCATCGGTCCCAAAAGTATCCTGTAGGATGCTTCTTCTTCGGAAATTTCCCCTTCATTTTCCCATCTGAAACCACGGACTAAAACTGAATTTCCAACACTTCTCGTATGTCTCTCCCGTGACCCGCGCGCACCAGACGCAGCCGGAGCCGGCGCTACCAATGAGCACGGCATTGCCCATCGCAGGGGTTTCGCGAATCAACCGACGATCGCGGCCATTCCCGATTTGCGCCCCGGGCTCGATTCGCCACCGGGTAGCAGCGGCGGTAGCGGCACCAGCAGTAGTGGTGGTGGTGGCGGCGGCGGTGGCGGTACTGGCAATGGTGCCATTAATCGACCGCCATTTCAAGGTCTAATACTATTTCTTTAACTACTTTCAACCCAAAACAAAGTCCCGTTCAAAATCTAAAAAAACTACACACCGCAACGATGTACTAGATTTGTTTTTGCATTCGTTATTTTGTTCATTTAAGAGATTGTCGTTTGCTCTTTTTAATTTGCTTGTTTAGTAGGGCTCTCTTTACAGTTAACTTTTTCAGTTCAGTTTACTCCTTTGCAACATTTCATCTTTTATGTTTCGCCTATATTGTTTTCTTCATTAACTCTATTTGTTGTGTAGTTTTCATTTGTGTTTCATTTGTTTTTCATTTGTATCGTTCAACGTAGTGAGCATCTCATCCTATATACTTTTCTCTGATGGAGCCATAAGCATAAACGCCATTTTGTTTCTCGTCTGTTTCGTTGTTGATTTAGAAATGTTTTCGATTTTATCGCTTATCGTAGAGAGAAAATCCTTTGCATGAGCCCGTCCACCTGCCTGTGCGTAAAGCGCGCGATGTAGCTACATTTCCTTACATCGATCGTTTCATCCGCATCGCCTTTGGGGGGTGGTGCATTGCTTTTAATCACTTTCTCCTCTGGCCGTTATCGGTGGTTTGTAAAACGCACTTTTTGTGTCCGTTTGCTTCCCCGGGTGTCATGTTTACTGTGTTGTCTTAATCCACACGCGGAGTGTTTATTGATGCTCGAAAAATCAGCCATCGCCCCCGGGGCCCCCAAGCGTCATGTTGTATACCTGTTAATCGTGTTCAACAAATGCGTAGAGAAACGTGTGCTTCCGCCTTACGCGATCGGTGTGATGCGCCAGAGTGAACAAATTGCCTTCCTGCGCCACAAGCGAGCAATAGACCTTTGACAGTTCCTCTTTTCAAACAGCAGCTGCACGGGTGGCATTAGGCGGGAAAATGAAACACGCCTGGGAGTTGGGAGATGAGTCAGAAGTGAAACAAACCTCCAAAGACACCAGGGGCCAACAACCCAACTGTGAACAGCCAATTGATTGCGTTAACAGTGTGTTGCGCAACTGAATTCAAACATTAAACTCGATTTTGTTTCGAAATCGTTTTCTCCTAATTGTATGACATAAACTTATTTTTTATTGTACTTTATGCAGAAAGCAGCGACTGTTTCTCATGTTGCATGTGGCAAGAGCTGAGAAAATCACCTCTTCGAATGGCGGGGGCTTAAATATGCCTGATTTTTCGTTTGCTCCGTCACACCGATCCCCGTGGCGTTTGTGTCGGTCTCCGCAATTTGGAGCAACATGGAAGAATTTTAATGCTCTCCAGGTGCGAACCGTTGTTCAGTTCGTACAACAACACCCTTTTTGGGGCCACAAAACGTGTCAATCTGTGTACAAGGAAAGGAATGCGCAGCAATGCAATGCGGTTCTTGTTCATTGTTTCCGGCTTTTACCGGGCCTACGGAGCCCAGGGAACTGGAGATGATCGCTTGCCGTTTTCCTGCCTACAATGAAACACATTTTGCGGCAATTTCTCGTTCCCATTTCCCCGGTTTTGTTTTCGGACAGATCACGGATCGGATCGAAATGTATCACATCCGGTGCCGAGACACGCGTGTTCCGAGGGCCCCTCCCGAGGTAGAGCGGTCAAAGGGAAGGTGTACAATTTTGTGAACACCTTCCACTAGTGTTCGTTCGCGGCCCGCGTTCGATTCGCATTTCTTGCCAACACGATCACTTTCAACGACTTCCAACAACGACGGTCCAATAGTCAAATTGGGAGACCGCGTCGTCGGTCAGGTGGAAAGCTGTTTTCTCCACGCCTTCCAAATTGGGGCCTCGCATCGTCGCACGAATGTCACTGCCGCAACGGCAAATTTTGCAGTTCGCTGTGTCGTTTTTTGTTTGAAGATAAATTTGAGAAATCGGGCAAAGAGTTAAGTTTTCGCGCGCGAGATCTGACCTGGCTCGCTGATGATTACGGACCACCACAATAACAGGGTTGCTGTTTCCCTCCTCCAGATCACCGGCGAATTCTTCAATGCAACGGTGCGCGGAAGAGATCGCGGGACAAGCAACCCGCTCCGCTCGCCCGGGAAAATGGGAGGGAAAAAGAACCGTTTTCCCTCTGTTCGCGGTGGGCGCGACCGATTTCGTAAACGTCACCAATTTGGTGCGTTTTACAACGACACCGAGCCCTGTGCCGTAGAGTTTTGCTTTGTGTGCATTCCTCCGGTGTTTCTTTGTGAGCGCATTCCAGGCCAATATGGGAATCGCAAAAACAATCCCGCCCAATAGACTTTCAAAACGAGCCAATTCGACACTTCCGCCATCTCGTGGTGAGCGAGCGGCGGGTTTATTTATCTTTTGCCCGCGGGTCATTAACGATCTCCAGGCCACAGGTTTCTTGGTTGCTGAATGTCCATTTTCGGCAACTGGCTTGTGGGTGATCGTTTATTGCGGGCGCCAGAAATGGGCTTCCGGAATGTGTGCCAACTTGCGAAACCAAAGATACGCGATTGGTTTAGGTACTTCGCTCTGAATGCTTTAGTCGCTAGTATATGCATCACTGAATAAGTGGATGCTTTTCAGGCTCTTTGAGCTCATTAGCTTTGAACGCCGCTCCATTCTAAGCACCGGCACGTACTTACGCACGCACTTCAATTACAGTTTGGAAATTTTGGTCTAATTTGAAAAGTGGCCCCTCGTAATAGGAAAATTGGGCAGACGCCGGCGCTCCACACAAACACCGGGTTTCTCGCCCCACAGAAGTACCCCCGCCAGCGAGAAAGAGTTTTCGAGATCGAGCGTCTTCTGCTCCGCCCAATCTTCTAACCCCGGTCTTCAGCTGTGGCCTTCCGAGACAGAGCGGGAACGCGCATATGTGCCAAACCCGTACTGCCGGAAATCACCGGAGCAACCGGAGACCGAGATCGAGAAAGGAAGAAAGAAAGAAGATCATTCGCCGCGCGATGGAAAATCGTAGTTCATTTCACTTTCATCGATCCGCTACTTTTTGACCGGACCCGGGAGTGAAACTTGCGGATGTTTGCTTTCGATCGGCGGAGAGCAGGGGTGATGGTACTTCCGATGGGCGACGGTGGTCGGACCGATGAGAGGCGCACGTGCGTGTGCCTGATTTGGGTGCCGGTTGAAATACTTTAAAATTACTCTCTCCCCCCAGAGATGTGGAGCCCAATTTTCGGTTCATTGGTAGATAGGCTTTAAACGGCTCCGTATTTAGAGCGATTATTGCTCCTCCCCGCTGAGCTTACGCGGTTAAATGTTGATTAGTTTGGCAGGCCAGAAGTGAATCAAACTGCATCTCTGCACCCCGAAGCTTGGCTTTTTGCATGCATTCTTTGGCTTTTCTTGTACGCTACTTGCTTTCGTTTCATCGCACTGTTCGCCATATTCTTTGCTGACCTCTTTCCAGACCCAGTCGCCCCGTTCATTTAGTGCTTAAAGTAATCATTTATCCGTCTTAGTTTTAACCATTTCTGTTGCCGATGATTTTCTGTTGATTTCGTGTTGTGTTGTTCCCTTTTGCTTTACTTATCGTTCTCTGTCTTCTTCAACCGGATTGTGTTTGGTTTCACTGCGTGTTAGACATAACGGATGGTAGTAGATTGTGTGTTTGTGCGCGCCAAAATGGAGCAGAAATGATCGGGTGTGAAGTGCTTCACTTTTCTAACGCCACTTCTTTTTACAATATTCCTCGCACCAACCGAACCTACCGCGCAGTCAATCGGTCGCCATCGGCCAGCACACTCAGGAAGCACATTGCGAGTCGGGAAACACCGGAACAGCATCAACCGCACCAGTTGTACCAACAGCAGCAGCCACAGCCGCAGCCGCAACATCAGTCACCGTATCAGGCGGATCCTGATGAAGGTATGCGACGGAAGGTAAACTGCTTTGCACTGTTATCTAATACGTTTATGCTTTTAGGATTCGTGGTACACAGAAGCAAAGGAGTGCCAACGTTGTCATCGATGCACGAACCGCTGGTGCCGGCCAGGATACGACAAGCCAAGGAGAAAACCAACAACGATTCCAAAGCGGAAGAACGAGGTATGTAGATGGTGCAATGGACACCGTTTTCTTATGGTTCCATTTTTCTGTTCTATCGCGTTTCGTTTTCTGAATTCGTTGCTTTCGATTGCGAATTAGGAGACAAACTAGCACACTTGCGTAATATAGGTTCTTATAGCAAGAGGCACTTGCCGCCAAACATACATTCAGCTTCTTTTGCCGTTGAGTTTTATTTCCGCACCATTCCGACCGGCGCAATCACACCCATACGGATTGAAAAACAACGTTTTCGAGGCTGGAAATTCGCCAGCTTTTATCGCCCATCTGCCACTGGCTGACAATTTCTTAATAAGAGTCGTCTAGAAACTTCCAACACAGCAAAAGTGGCCAATGAACGGCCCCGTTTTCCCATTGAGGATTGCCCATAAGAGCGTAATAGGGGAGCCATTGGAACCACGCATCATCGAATCCATTGCGCATCCATTTTCTCTGTGCGTACTCTCTCAAGTTTTACGAAAATGGCACGCCGCGTTGATCGCTTATCGCTCTCTTTCTCTCTCTCTCTGCAAAATTACACATTTTTGATTAGTTTTCCTTTATGACACACCGCTGCTACGCATCTTACCTCCTGGGCCGCGTACTGTTGTAGTTTCGATTTCGTTCCATGTCTCTTTTATGACCTCTCAATCATCATGAAGGGGTTCAAGCACGGCGTGATCTCCGCCAACCGTAACATACCGGCGAACAAACGATTTTCGTTTTCGCACCAACTTATGCACCCGTGCGCGCCGATTACAGCGAAGCGTGGCGAGTTGGATGGTTTTAGAATAAAGTATGAGGTGAGCAGAATACGTTTTGCTATCATTTCAATCGCTGCAAACGAAATGAGGTTTCGCCCTTTTGCGGCCGTCCGGTGCTGCTAGCTTCTTGCGCCAAAATGGGAAAGTGGATCGCCCCAGCAGCCTGCCTTGCTAATTGCCGCTTGTAGAGCGCCCCGGTGAGCTCCCAGCCAGTGCCACACGGCGCGAGACAGCGGAATATAATAAAATGCGCCTAAGAGCGCGAAGAGAGTGGCACAAACATAAAACTATTACCCAGTACACCCCTACATTTTCGCTAAATTATCCGAGGACCTGCCAACTGACCACGGCATGCGTTCGAGCCACATACGGTTTCTTCTCTCCGCGTCTCCCTCTCTCGCTCTGCTTGCCATTTCACCTTCACTGAACCATTTCATGCGGTGAAAAACTGTATCGAAAATAGAGAAGAAAAACAATGCACCCAAACGTGAAGTTCCACCTACCTACTACTCGAGCGGCCAGTCGTAGGGGCCGTCGCGCCGTCTCCTTGTACTGCACGGCGGTGCTTCGACCACCTGTGGTCGAACGGTTGCGGTTGGCACCACCCAATAATGCACGCCAAGCTGGCCCTGCCAGTTAGTGTGCGGAAGTGGGCCCATTCGTGACGACTTCCAATTGTGTCTGGTGGTGGTTCGTCGGCCCCACGGGGGAAAACTGTGTCCGGCTCCGTTGTTGTTGTTGTTGCGACGTTTTGGTCAGTGCAAAGAAGTGCAAAGAATAAGACTGGCGACTGGCCGACGAAAAGGGACAGCGTCGCGTCGCGAGATCCGTTAGTTCTGGATGTCGTTGCGGTTCGGTGATCAGCTTGGAGAGGGGACGATATGGCGCTTTGTGATGGCTTTTGAGTGGATGAGTGGATGGCCCGGGGTAGCGTTTGAGTTTTGAGGAAAAAAAAGAAAGGGGGCAAGAACCGTTCGAAGAAGCTCGGGGCAGTAACTTGCGCCAAAAGCAGAACACTGCGAAACGCCGCCGAGTCACGATCGTCTCTCCGGATTGGCAGAGTGGTGGCTGCAATGGCCCTGTTCAATCGGTTCGGGCTGGATCAGTTGTTAAATCGGTGTATTTTCTACGTTTTCAAAACACTTCTCGTGGTGCTTCTAGGTGATAGCATCCCGGCTGGTCGGCCAAGCAACTGGGAAGAGTCGCGCAAACCCAGCTTCTCAGGTAAGGCCACGTCGATTTTTGTCCTTCCATAGCTCATCTTCACTAACTTCATGAGTGCGCTTCGCTCGCTTGGTTCAGTTTGGATAGTCAGCGATAGTGTTTTTGCTTTTCACTTGTTTGCCGTTAAATATTTCCAAATTCCCGTGAAAGCTTTTTTTCTAACCAATGTGCCACTGCCGCCCCCTCTGCCGTTTGATGATCGTGTATATGCGTCTCTCTCTACAGGGCGACGGTCGCGCAGGAATTCGTTCAGCGATGATTCGCAGCTGACGATCGAAAACTTTGGAGGATCTCAGGATCAGCTCAACACCGTGGGCCGTTTCGAGCGGGAGCGCAAAATTTCCAACACAAGCCTCACGTCGATTGAACCGGTCGTCCCGGCTCGATCCTCGTTGGCCGATGCTCGAGGCTCGATTCAGTTCGGGTACGATACGGATTCGGGCAACGAGAAGCAAGATCGTGACACGGAAAAGCCACCCGGCAGTGGCACGTTGCGGCGTCACAACAGCACCACCCTACATTCCAGCGGCAGCGGCGCCAGTGGCCATGGTTCGACGAGCGGTCGTGGTGGGTCGGTTGAGCGAGATCTTGTCGATGGAGATGCTAGCTCGACGATGGCGCCAAACGTTGTTGGGGGAATGGCTGCAGCCGCCTCCGCCGCCGCTGCTGCTGATGTGGAGCTCACCCCTCGCCGCAAGACTTCCTTCGCAACACTGCCAAACAATACTACCACCTGGCAGCAGCAGGCCATAAGCGTGCAGAAAATGGACGATGTTGGTAAGTGACACCGGGTTCGAGTTATTTTCTGAGCGGCCACCGGTTAATGTCGACTATTCAATTGTAGATGACAATCAACCGCTGGAAGATGCCACGAAAATCTCAACGATTAAGCTAAAATTGGAAGAGAAGCGTCGTTTGATCGAGCAGGAAAAACGGCGCGTCGAATCGGCCTGGTCGAAGCAGTTGCAAACGGTTGGCAAACAGGCATTCTTACAAGCTATTAACAAGGTGAGGGGATCGCACTGGAACCGAGAATGGTGGGGAAACGGGCGTTGACTAATGCAAAAGGTGGTGTCCCGCGTGAGAGAGCTGGTGTGTAGATAGCGGAAGATGGTTTGTCACTTTTGGGTTAAAGACCCTTGGTCGATGGGATCGGAGTAGACGTAGACAGTAGTACTGGCAGCTCACGCGGCGCCCGCCCCGTATTTGTGTTGATTATTATGTACGGTAGGCTCTCAGTGTCTTGGAGTGAATTCCTATGTTGCTAACTCTTTTCTTCTCGGTTCCAAGTTTGTAGCTGGCACACACCCGTGCGATCACGCCCTTGCCAAATTGGCCACACTATTAGAAATGTACAAATCACGTTGTGACTAATTGTAGTTATCTGCACCATGTAGGTTGGGCTAGTTTTCGTACAGTGAAGATGCTGTTCTTCTTTGGTGGAGAAACACGATAATGCGTTGCGTTCGAAGCGTTCCCTTGCAACATTTCCCACTGTTCCCGTGTCTCAGAACCCATCACTTGAGTTTTCTGTGTTCGAGTTCACTCGGTTGTCGTTGCTATGCTGCTTTATCGATTGCAAATTGTTTTCATTTTGGCAACAATACGCATCACGCCCTTTACTATTGCTACCACACATTAGTTTGCAGATCCATACCATTTATCTGCTGTTTTCGCTTTACCTTTACCGCTCATTTTATTGTTACAAACACACTCCGTTTCGACACAGGCTGTGTTCTGCGCATCGTGGTTAGATTGTGTGAAGCACCGGCCAACCAGTGTGCGTTTAATATCATAATTTCAGTCGGTACAAGATGTGAAAGAATCAAGTCATGATCATGCTCTCAACTACTATTACGTTTATTTTCTTTCATTTCGTCCTTTTTGCTGCGCTGCGCCTGTATGCAAAATCAAACAACCCAACAATCGACCCACCCAAACCGACCTGCGGGTACACGTTGAGGCATTATTCCTTCACCACCACCATTCCACCATCAACACCACCGACGGTGACCCGTGACATCACCGTGTATATATATGTATTGCTCACCGATATCGAAATGCCAAAAAACCTTCGCTTCCATATATCCCCCACGTGCCCGTTCGTTGTTGGTCACGGGACCAAAATTTGCCGTTGTGCAGAGTAAAAGTGGCAGTAATGTCCCCGGTGAACCGGAATCCACCTCAAAAGAATCGATCGATGATGGGGCTACGGTAGTAGAGGATGATGATCATCATCATGGTGGTGTAGTAGAAAAGGCGGAACGGCCCTGCTCTCTCAAGGTACTGTTTGTGCGTAGTTCCGAACCACATGTGGGTGTTTCTTACTTTTTACATAACATGTTTTTCGTTTAACTCCCCGTTTAGCAAAGCATATTTTTCAATTGGGCCTTTAGAGACGTAACAAAAGCGATCACTAACATTATTAATAAGTCATTAATATAAGATCTTCCAGTGCATGGGCTTATTTTAATGTTAAGTTTCAAAATTCGCCTCTTAAAACGTATAGGGGATACTTTCAACAACATTTCAAGTGCGAAGGGTGCAGCAACTAATTGTAATTATCATTATCTTTGTGTGTGTTTTTTACCGAATAATGGTAATGATACAACGCGTATAATTAGGATTTGGATGACCACAGCAGCAGCAAGTATGAGCAAAAGTGGAATGCACAAATAATCGAACCGAAGAAGACTCCCGATCTGGAGAACATGGACCTGGAGCAGTATCAAGTAAATAACGTGATCCTTTATTAATACTTTATGTTGTTTGTTTTGGTTGTTTGCTAGTCCGAGAGTACGATTTAACAATCGCCACCTTGTTAATGCCATTTCCTCCTTTTTAACATTTTGTAATATTCGCTAACAAAATTCACACAATCGCTCATTCTCCGTTTTTCTTCCATTATTCTTTCTCTGTCTCTTTTTCTCGCGCTCTCGCTTTTGCGCTCTAAATTATCAAACTCAAAACGAATCTGTTCCAACCGTCATGACGTGTGCTGTGCATCTTCCTTGATTGGCATTACTACTAACCGCTATCATCGATCCTCACGCTGCATCAACAACTCCCCACCGGCGTCTCCGGCTCCGGCATATCCTGTTGCGCTTCATTTTCTTCGCTAACAACACAACCGATCATACCAACATTTACCAAAATAAATGCCAAAACACAACACATACATAAAACAGCAAAGCATTTCGAAAATGAACAACAACTTGCACGATATTCAGGCGGACATACAGCGTCTCACGCATCAGCAGAATCAGATTCAAGCGCAAACGCTACAGGCCCAGCAGCTACTGCATGCGCAGCAGATAGCCAATCTGCTTAATCAGGTAAATGAACTGTCTTAGCATTGAGATCGGTCCTAAATTATGATACCTCACAGAAGCTTAAACGTTCAAACGTGTGATAACCATTCATGACGACCACTTTGTATTTTGCGCCAGACATGTTGCTAGTACCTTTTCGTCACGTTCACTGTTTGCGTATTATAAGCTAGAAAAGAGGATGATTGAAGGGATTGATTGGAATCGTGTCGACTAACTTATCTTTCGACCATTGCAGCAATATGGTTCCCAGCAAAGCATCCCGGCGTCGACCTACCGGCCAATGAACACCGGCCCGCTGTTCGGCTCTAGTCCTCATCTACCGCAGCAGCAATCGTCTCCGATCAACTACGGAATGCGTCCGCCTAGTCGCGATCCCTACCTTTCGCAGCACACGATGCAGTACGTGAACGAGCAGGGCCAGTACATACAGGCATCGCCGCAGCAGCAGAATCACATGCAGCCCAACTATGGACCCACCCACCAGACGCCGCCCCATCATCCCAACAACCTGGTGTACAGCCGCGAACATAGCCAAACACAGCTGATCGGTGATCAGAATGGTCAGTACCGGACCATGGGCAAAGAGAGTCATCAGTACTCGTCGAATTCCTACCTGAACATGGACCAACACCATCAGCAGCATCAACAGCAGCAGCAGCAGCAGCAGCATCAGTTCTACCACCAGGACTCAAACCACTACCGGGATCCGTATCAGCAACAACAGCATCACCACGGGCAGCAGCAGGAGTTGAAGGATCCACAACAGGCGCCTCACGGCGGTGGACAGTTTTTCTTGCACGACAGTGGTTCGACTCCACCACAAGCGCCACAGCGTCGAACGTGGGCGCAGTCGGCCGTAGCGGCCGGAGTCGTCGGTGCCGGTGCGTCACCGATCATTCCTGGTGGTGGCTCAAACAGTATGGTTGATGTAAACGCCTGGAACCATGGACCGGCGTCGAAGGGTTACAACAAATCTCCCGCCCCGAGTGGAGGCTTCTCACTCCACCACAACGGCGACGGTGACAGTGGGTACGGCGGTGGCGGTGGCCGCGTAGGAAGCGGCGGCAGCGGCGGTAGTCAACAGTCATTCCAGAACCTGTTCGAAGTGCATCATCCCCATCATATGGTTGGCCAGTCGACCGCCAGCCCCCAGCACAACAAGGTGCGCAACCAAATCTCTCAGATGATGATCAGCAGCAACGGTAACAGCCCGTCCGCAGCGGGTGGTGCGGTGCACCATGACTATCGCGATAACCGCAGCATGCCACTGTCGCCACCGATCGATGATATGGCCCCTCAGAGTATCTCCTTCATCGGCGACGAAGATTCGGGCGATGTCGAGATCAACACATCGAAGGGCGCTGCCAACGATAGTTACAGCTTACGCCAGCAGCAGCACCAGCAACAACAGCTGGATGCACTCTACGGCAGCATCAAGGGTCCGGGAGCACACAGGACGAGTGGTGGTGGCGTTGGGGGCAACGTACAGGATCTGGACAAGCACCTAAGTAAACTGAACATAACAAGCGGTAACCGTACTTACAGAATACCATCACCCACGAGGCCGAGCCTAAACTCGAACAGTTTCCATGTAAGTGGCACCGAGCTCGTTTTCGTTTGAGCGCAAATTTCCTTACGTCTCTCGTTGCATCCCCTTCGCAGGACCCGCAAGACGACGTGAACGAGAAAGGGTTCTACATCTCGTTTGATAACGAGCAACCGAAAAGACCAAAACCACCGCTCCGGACGAAGCGCTCGCCAAAGAAGGACAAACCACTCGCTGGTGTCGAGTCGGTCGATGGCGAGAAACGGCGAGACAGTCTGGGCGATAAGACCTCGTCGTCGCGAGGTATGTGATCGTTGAGGCGTGAAAAGTGGCGATCGTTTCGAGTTTTCGGTTGGCTTTTGACATTTCCGTGCCCCTCGGCGATAATCGGCGCTTCAATGGCCGAAACGTTTGATTGTCTTCCGGCAATCGACGCCTTACCCCTCGAAACGAGGTGTTGGTGGAGAAAAACAACCTAGGTCTAGTCTTAGGCGGTGGCAGTTAGTCATGCGCAACGGAAAACAGAATACGAAGGGAAAACGGAACACCCCCTCGTGGATGCACGCTGGTCATCGTAAAAATTAACTTTCTTTTCTCTTTTTCCTTGCTTCCGTGTGTGCTGCTATGCGTCGTCTTGCTGCGTGCCCGGGTCGCGATCGCGTGCCGTAAAGTAGAAACCAATGCCAACAATTTCGGTACGTTCAGTGTCAAGACGGCCAGCAGTTTCTCGGCCAACTTCAACGAGGAACACAACGCTGCGCACATGCGGAAGAGCATCATCGCGGACAACAGTGGTTCGTCGCCGTTCGAGCCGGTGATGCACAAGGTGAACGTCACCGGCAGCGGCAACAGCGCAGCGTCTACGCAGGCCGCTCTGATGATGCATCAGATGATGGACGGTGCTGGGGACCGGCGCCACACGCTGGATGCGGATGTCGCCATCATGAACAATGGCCACTATGGAAGCCACAACAACAGTAGCGACGGGTACGGCAGTGAAACGGATCGGAATGCGAAAATAGTGATCGATGTTGCGACCGATCAGGTAATGCTCGTCAATCTTATGTTTGAGAAGAGATGCATCAACTCAGTGTTTCTGTTTTCCCCCTTTCGTAGAACTCCGTGGATGAGATGGAACGCAAGAAGGAGAAAATTATGCTTCTGTCGCTGCAGCGACGACAGCAGGCCGAGGAGGCAAAAGCGCGCAAAGAAATCGAAGCCATGCAGCGGCGCGAGAAGGAGCGCGAGAAGGAGGAAGAGCGTGCCCGTAAGAAGGAAGAACAGTTTGCCCGCCGACAGGCCATCCTGGAGGCGCACAAAATCAAGAAAGCTATCGAAGAAGCGGAGAGAGAAGTATGGCCCCGGAGCGGAGCCCAGTAGCGTTGGCCATGGTGGTAACTTATTCGCGTTCCGTTGCAGGGAAAGACAATCGATCGTGAGCTACAGATCAAGCACCAGCAGTATCAGCAGCAGATACATCAAACGACACCGACACCGGCGGCAAAGATGCGCACTCAGAAGTTGAGCCGGCCGCGACCGAAAACGATTCACGTCGAGTCGGGCTCGGTTGATCTGAGCGAAGCGTCCAGCCTCAGTAGCCGGGGCAAGAAGGGCTCGAACTCAAACTTGACCGGTAAGTGGCGACCATTATTTAGTTACTAATCCCAGGCAAGCATGACACAACATCGTTGGCTTTCTACCACAATCGACAGGCCATAGAAGGCCAGCGCCATTGAGGGACATGAGTACGCGTAAATCCCGTCCATTACTCGTATTGGTGATTTTGATTCGGCCTTTTTTCGATTCCGTTTCATTTTCGCTTTTTCTGTATGTTCTTATGTTTTGTCCTTTTCTTTTTCTTTCTTCCCTTATGTGCGTCCAATCTATTGTTTGTTTCTAAATGTGTTTTATCTGTGTGTGTGTGTTCGCGTGTGTGCATTTTTGTTGACGTTCGGCACCGTCGCCGGAACGATTGGACTGGTGGACACACTAATCGCATCACAGGTCTCGGCATGCACAGTGCCTCGAACACGATGCGCCGAGACTACTACCGGGGATCGCAGGATTCGCTCGCAATCAGAGGTAATGTTTGGTCTAGTTTTGTTAAGTTTTCCTATTTTAGCCTATCAAGGGGTCCAACCCTTACTTCCGTGACGTCGTACCCTGATTGTTTGTATAGTTTTCGTCAAGGGGGTTGCGTTGGAATTGGAAGAAAGTTACCGACCACAAAGAGGTAACAGTTCCCAATACCGCGGTGGCGGATGGTGATGGGTGGTAATATGTGTAATCTCTATTGCGCGATGTGTTCATCGAAAAGTGTCGCCACGAGCACGTGAAGGTTTGTTACATATTGAAAGCCGATCACACTTTGCCTTGCTTTGCTTGTTTGTAAATAAATGACACACTCTTTGGGCCTCGTAAGATCCGTAGCAACAAAGTTGATGAACGGGGTCACCAGTGCCGATTGGCATACACATTCTAACAATCTTATGTTTATTTCTCTTTCTTTCTTACTCCACTCCGCTTCAACTTCTGCACCGATGTATCGAAATATATTCCACTAAACTTACTACCACTATCGCGCGGCGATTATTCACCATCTGTGGTCGTGGACTCGATCCATTAAATGGTGACCACCGGCAGAATCACCGGACGAGTATCCTAGCAGTAGCTCGACGCCCATTGGTCGCCGGGGATCCTACAAAACTGGAAGAGGTTGGTGATGGTCTCTCTGTCTAAGGACGTCTTTACGTTGCGTCTTTAGGCGACGTTCGTTTGTTTCAGTTTCTGTGATAAACATATATTTACTAGAATGAAATATGCTTCCCAGCAGTTTACCCGTAGTGTGCAGATAACAAAACTAACATCTTCAAACCGTTCCTTGATTCCCGTTAACAACAGCATTGAAACAACTACTAACAAAAGTGCACACATTTTCTTGTTTTGCACCAGAGATGCAGTTAATAGAAACTCCATTTTATCATCATTGCATGCTCGCTTATGTAAAAGTTGGCTTAATTCTTCTTTACTTTTGGTTTTGTCATCTAGACATTAATGAATTTCTCACGATTTTCTACAACCCAAATTCACGCGCTGCTCGAGAACCCGAGATTCGAGATTCGCTAACCAGAGCCGGAAGGTGGACGAAGTGCGCTCTTATAATCACTTTCGGAAAAGGGACCTCCCTCCCCCTATACACTGTTTGCTTTTGATACATGTGATGGCCATTTTTCTACTTTTGATTTGGCGAAAACTACTGGGCAGATGGATTTTACGCTTAGTATTATTTCCTTTTCGGTAGCACACAAATACAGATCTCAAGCACACAGCTCTTCGAATGTATCGTGAATGGTTTAACCTTCTGTTACGTTGCTTTTACGTTTCGTCGTAGTCTTTAGCAGATCAATTATTTCTAGGGGGTGCCAGAGCGCCCGCGTTTTATGCTCCCTTTTTAGTGTCGCCGTTATTCCCCGTTCCTTCCGAGAATAGTACAGCCATCCCCTGTGTTGTCGGGGCACACGGGGGAAGATCGTACTCCCGTTACCATCCATCGATCGTCACACAATTCCTTATGCCTATGTATGTGTGCTTCTTCCAGAACCAGCCACAATCGAACGGGGTCGTACACTGTCGCGTATCTCGCTAGCGAAAGGTGCCAATTTCCGGGGACGTAAATCGAACTCCCTGATGAATCTATGCGGTAAGAATCTGGTGCGCCGAAACAGGCAGCAGCAGCAGCACCATTAATGAACCTCATACCCTGCAAACAAGCCTCCTCTCT
Source organism: Anopheles bellator (assembly GCF_943735745.2). NCBI lineage: Eukaryota > Metazoa > Arthropoda > Insecta > Diptera > Culicidae > Anopheles > Anopheles bellator. The sequence goes on along the minus strand of NC_071285.1, from coordinate 1,858,639 downwards.
GTTATATGGGGTCACACAGATGGTTATGGTCATTGCACAGAGCCTATCGTTCCCTCACCGCCAACAGACGCCTCATTCTGTCAAATAATGGTACTTCCTTTGAGGCGTCCTAAACACCACCACCCAGCTCAGTAATGACGGGTATTACAGGGTTGTTGATTCACAAGTTATTAACGTTTATAGAAATATCTATTTTATCATATCTCTATGACTTACAGTATGGGATTTTTATCTAATCTCTCTTTCGGTTGCTGTCTTTTTATCGCTTTGATTTTGGTGTCTGTTTCTTTGATTATATTTACTTCAATTTCGTGATTTCTTCGCACACTATTTTCGGATGTTACTCTCTTTACTTTCACACACATCTCCAGGCACGTACAGATTTGCAGGACATTTGTTTATGTTTCTATGTAGCTTAAATCAATGGGTTTGGATGAGAATCTCTTGACTGTCTTTGTTTCCATCTCCCTCTTTCTCTCTGGACAACGAAGTGCTCTCCACTTTTAGTGCAATTAGATTCAATAAAGAGAGTGGCCAGTTATTGTGGCTAGCAGAGCGACCCTGAGGGCAATAAACAAATCGTTCCGCACCCAGCATGCGCGTCGACCACGTCATTTGCGTCCAGTTAGTGGCGCGTCTCTCAAACATATCATAATTTCGCTGTACGATCATCACCGCAACCGTGCTCCGTATGATCGTATGGATCGTATTTTTAGCAACCGGAAAATACCACACTGCCGCGAGAGCAAAGCCTCTCTTCCAGAACCGTCTACCAGTCAGTTGATGGTGCGCCGTGATCGTAGAGTGGTGCATTTGTTTGTGCAAAACCGACACACTTTTCTTACACAATGCTGCTATGTGTGGCTTGTGCCACAATTAGCAAAGTTCCATTGTCGCACCCGCGGCACCACGACGATGATGGCGGCGGAGATGCGATGGTTCGATCTGCCTTCCGTCGAACAGTGGCATTTCCGGCATCGTTTCGGCTCGATCAATTGGCGGAAGAAAAGGAAAATCTTGCCCATTGGTACTGTGATCGGTGCTTAGCTGTAGCACAGTGCCGTACTAGAGTCGTGCCCAGAGGTGATCGCGGGCGAAAAACGGATCAGCTAATCGAACTGGTACGGCAATCCGGCGAACGGCAGCGAATGGAAGAGGAACGGACGTTGTTGTCCAAAGCGAACCAGCGAAATTCCTCCCGGTTGCAGGAATGCTTGGTCACTGTCTTTCGTCGACTAACGATCGAAAACAGCGCTGCTAAGGCGTGTCCGTTAAAAAGATCACCTAGTGCGATCAACAAAAAACGTAGTGGTCAATCTTCACACGATATTAGTGCGACAAATCTGCGAGATTCTAAAGACAGTATTGCTGAAGGTAATCGATTTTCCGTGCTCTGGTTGAATTGAGTTCCCGTTCGTTCGCATTGTCCTAGTTGGTCGAAACGCTTATTTGCTAAAAGTAACTCCAAGAACAATCCCTTAGAAACACTAACAGTTTGGTACTAACCGCATCGATTAGCAATCAGTAGCTAGGTTTAGTAGGAAAACACTCTTAGAGGCACAACACACACTTTTAGTGGTAGGCAAAACACGTGCGGGCAGCAATTGGCAGCAATCTCGTCGAAGGTCACAGCAGGGGGTGACAGAGGATGTGTCCACTCCGCTCTCTCCGGATAAAGAATTATCGCCATTTGTTTTCGCCATTTTCGCCGTGTTACTCAAAAATCATGTGTGATTGTGGGTGTGTTTGTGAATTTGGGTTAGCTCATCACATTTGAGGTCTACATTTACTTTCCATTTTGCACTGTTTTTGATTCTTTTCTTCATTCATGGTGTTGTTAGTGTTTTTTTGTTTCCAATTTTACGTTCAATGTTTCCATTATTTTCTTTAAGTTCTTTAACAAACACTCATTATATGTTTTTGGTGTCACGTTACAAACAAATTGGGCAAATAAATCAAGCAAAATTCAATTTGCTGCTGCTTGCCACAGAAAACACCCGCCGCCGGTGCTACGAAAACAATCCTTCTATGCAACTGTCAAACTTTGGATGAATCGAGTAACCCCAGTAGGATCTAGTAACCTGCGAACGCCAGGGTCATGGAACATCCGCCACTAGATGTAACTGTGGTTATTCGATGCAGCCGACAGCCCCATAACTCTTTTACCTTCATCCTGTTGTCCTGCCTATCCTTCTGATAACACGCTTGCCCTTTAACGTTGCTATCTGCTTTATTGTGAAAAATCAAAATGGAAAAATTACTGACTCATATTTTTTACCTTTCTACCCTCCACTTCACCATCCATCTTCATGGCACACTATGAATAATTGTCTGAACAAACTCATTGCGCCTGTGTGCCTGCTGTGTACGTGCTGTGAACGTGTGCTTGCTGCGATCGGAATCGAATCGCTGTCGGATGATTGCGATCGCTACTAACGCCTCTCGACCGTGTCACGCGCGCGCTGTGCCGCAACTTTCGCATGACACCCCAGACTCCGATTCCGGACTGGGACGTGCCACACCACCGAGGCGAGCACCGTCGCCGGGAATGGGACCATCGAGCCGGCATCTGCCTTCGCCCTCCGGGCCAGGCTCGTTACCGCCCGGGTTGATAACGAAACGGCGCGGCTTCGACGACGGGTCCAGCGATATCTCGTCGAACGCGAGCTCCATGATGGATTACAGTGGTCTGTAGCGCGGAATAAGGATCATCCATTTTCTAACCCGCCCTTACCGGTGCTTTTTTATGAGGTGTCCGTTTTGATCTAACTAACCAATCCCTGGCCTTGATTTCCTCCTCTACAGGGCCGAGACTGTACAAACAACCGGCAACAAAGTCCAACCGTGGCATCATACTGAATGCCGTCGAGTACTGTGTCTTCCCGGGTGCAGTTAACCGTGATGCCAAGCAGAAGGTGCTGGAGAAGATTGCCCGGTCGGAGGCGAAGCACTTCCTGGTGCTGTTCCGCGACGCCGGCTGCCAGTTCCGGGCCCTGTACGGCTACTGGCCCGAGAATGAGCAGATCATCAAGCTGTACGGTACGGGACCGAGCCAGGTTGATGATGTGATGTTCGACAAATTTTTCAAGTACGTTGCTCTCGTCCGCTTTTGCGTGTGGTGTTCCGGTTTAATTCGCCGTCGTTTTGCGCTCTCTTTCAGATACAATTCGGGTGCTAAATGTTTCACCCAAGTGCACACCAAACACCTCACCGTCACGATCGATGCGTTCACGATACACAACTCGCTGTGGCAGGGAAAGAAGGCGAACCTGCCGAGCAAAAAGGACATGGCGCTAGTGATTTGAGGGACGTATCTCCGGCGTTCCCAGACCTGTTCCACCATCATTACCACCTCCAAGGGGTGTCCTCCCTGTGCGCGGACGGCGGCAGCACCGCCGTCATCATCCGCCGGGGCGTCACCGTAAAAAGTAAAGTCTTGTGCGTACGCCAAGGATATATTGCACTTGCCCTGCGCCACCCACCTCTGTTTTCCCTCCCCCATTTTGGTATTCGTTTAATGAGTATTGTATATGGCAGTTTTGGTATTTTCCCTCAGGGAAAAGTTTGCATGATTTACTTTTTGATGATTTTTCTTTTTCTAACTGCCGCTCGCGCCCAACACGTGAAAGATAGAAATAAAGGTAACCAACCTCTAACCGATGAAAAATAACTGATAAAAGACACAACATTTGCTTGCGAGTCGAGAAAGTGTCAGCTTTTAGGGCTCCTTGTTTTACAAATTTCGTCGTCCGACATTTCCATTGCCCACAGGCCAAGGCCCTGTCCGGATGGCACCCCAAAAATTGCTGGGCTTTCGAGTGGCAGCCTTTTGATTCCGAAGCCTTAGTAACTAAACCGTTTGTTGAACAATTTAGCCAGTTTCTGTTTGGTTAACTTCTGCGTATTATTTTCAACACTCTCCCGTAAAAGTTTTCTCTTTTCTTTTGTAGCTATAAATCATTAATCTATGGTTTAGGAATGACAGTAATTACGAATGCAAACTGATAGTTGTTGTAACATACCATATAGTGTTGTCCGCTAAAGAAGGAAGAACGTGAATGCATTACAATCCGCAGTAACTTATTAACCAACCATTATTATTAAACGAAGATGCGGTCGAGATGATGGTCGGTGGATTGAACATTAAACACCCTGATTATAATAGCGTCGTATGCTATCATTATTCGTTAATTTGTTTCATCATTTATTCTTCTCTTTTTCTCTAACTTTTGAACCCCTTTCACCTACGACGAAGGCAAGTCGTTGTAGGTTATAAGACTCATGCGCAGACTAACGAAGTAAAAGGAATAATTCGCATAGATATTAAATTAATATTATTATTAACTATTACAATAATTTGGACCGTTCAATGATCGATTCTTCGGTCCCCAAGAAAAGGTAACACGATTCCTTCTTTCGCACAGACCCCCGCTCCCTCACGGTCAGGGTCGACAGACAGAAACAAGCGCGGAGTTCGCGCAAGTAACATCGATCCCCGGTTCTTAGTGCGTTTGTTGGTGTCTTTTTTGTAAAATAGTCGCTTAAGTTTCCAATCAGCCCTATCACGGGAGGGTCACATTCGAGACCCCTAACGGTGGTTGATCACGTTTAACGAAAAATAACGAGCGCTGTGGGCGAAAGGATGATTACAGTGGAAAGAGAAGATAACGGAAACAACCGATTAGTCGACAGAGAACTGTAGTGGAAAACGCAGAACTATGTCCTTTTTATAATACTTAAGTTAAAGCAAAAAGAACAAATATAATCGTTTTTATTAATAACTTTTTTGTTGTTTTTATTTTCGTTCATTATGTTACTTTTGATTATGTTTTATTTTAATTACTTTTGTTCACCAGCAGCGTGGTGCAATATATGCTTGTAAGTGACGAATGAAGCGAGGCGCGCCGCAATACCCCACGTTTGCCAATACTAATCAAACTACACTTTGTAAGGCAAGATCCCGGATCGTACAACGTGAAAGCAGAACTGGAACAATGACGGGGACGAAGGAAGGGCGTGCAACACACAACTCTAACACTCTACTATCACTTAGCTAAAAATTTGTGAATATAATTCTCTAGCCACCATTGTTGTGCTACGGACGATTTTTGCAAGTTTTCCAAAATATTCACGATCGTGGCGAGAGAAGTATGAGGAGGAAGTAAACGTCTGGACAGCGTCCTTTTGCCCCAGTACCGATTAAGTTGTGTGTACGCATTTTTATCGACTAGCGAATGCCGGAGCGGACGGAGCGGTTAATAGAAGCCTTCGTAATTTATTCGATTATTCCTCGTCTAGCGATGGATGCATTGTAGGAAATCGATTTATTTAGCCAAATAGGTCCCCGGATGTGGGTTAAAATGATAAGAAACCAGTTTCCGTCGCACCTGCTCTCGATGTCCTCAATTGAAGAAAACAAACGCAGTTTCTAAATGAACCTTAGTCCCCAGTATATAGTGATCTTTAGGACGGCAGAAGCCGATCGCCCGGGAGACGGGAGTTACGGTGTTACTCAAAGTAATATATCATTTTTATGTCGTTACTATTGTAAAATACTCTCCGCTCTGTGAATAGTGGCAAAGAACAGGTTACGGCGTTACATTTGAGTGAAACGTTTCGGAACTTTAAACAATGTTTGGTGATTTCAATCAAAACCCCTCCGGCGAAAGTAGCGAAATGGTTATGCGCTCTATTATTTGTGCGAGTTGTTTAGCTTTTGTTTGGTTTTAGTGTTGTTTAGAGCGAGCTGTTATGTTGCAAAAACAAAAAACAATAGAGAATGAGCCCTTTATGTTTTGTGCGAATTGCTCCTGATTCTTATTCCTTATTACGCTTCCAGGATTTGAGAGAAACGTGAAAGTGTAATGAAGTGAGCGGGAAAATCTTGCACATTTTGTTGCCTGTGAATGTACGATAATTAAATCAATCAATAAAATATTTCAGTAATCCGCCTGGTGTTGTATTGGGGACCAAACATCACACTCCGTAAACGAGATGGGGGAACCTTTTTGAAATCATTATTTAAAGTCATACAAACTTTTGCCACGTAGTGTAAATGTGTTTTTAGCACAATTGTTATTTAGAACAAATTTTCTTACATGAGAAAGAGCCATATTTTTTTTACATGAAAAAAAGCCATATTTTGATATGTCAAATCGAATGGGTTCAATTTTTTCACTTACAAAAACGTGGCGTCCTGAAAACGCTGTTCAATAAAACTCATCGTGAAACAAGTTTGTAGGTTAATTGCCGTTGAAAACTTATAAACTTAGAAAAACCCTTAATTGCCGTGAAATTTACAACCTTTCTTTGTTCTGTTCTCTTAGTTCTGTTCTTATAGTGGCAGTGTAAAAATTCCACTTACGCTTACGCGCTTATTCCACTCCAGAAGGCCAATTCAACATAGAAGCCGTCCCAAATTGAGGTTAAGGTAATGTCCCTTCTAAACTAACATGTGCTCTTGCTTTCGTAAAAATGTTTTAACATGCTCCTCATCACTTTACAGATGAAACTGTTGGGCAAATTTCCACCGTATTTGTGTTCCGACCGCAAATCTCGTTTGAATTTGCTAAATATGTTTCGCTCGATCAACATCGACAAAAATCATCATCAAAACAACATTAATATCTTCATTGTCCACGAAAAATTGCATTTTCAACATAATGCAAATTTTTAACATAGTTTAAAGTATGGGGAAAAAAGTTTATGCAGAAACATGAAAATTCGCTACAAAGGACAACCCGAATAAACTTAATTGATCTTCGTTTTTTGTGACGAATAAATCGGTGTTTTGTTAAATATTCCTCCCGATATCCCGAGATGGGCAAGCGCTTTCAGGTAGACAGGTAGGTCCTGAATTTTTCTGTTCTCAGCCTCCGGTAGGCGTTGTGGCCGATGCCGGATCTCTGCAACGGCTAATCCTTCAGCGTTGTTGAATAGGTTCCCCGGGTTTCGTAGAACCGGCGTTACAGCGGGATTGGCGCAGGTAAAGCAAGGATTGCCAGTAGTTCTTTGGCACCTTTGCCGTGGTGATTCTTATCTTTTCTTCTTCTTCTTATCTTCTTAGTTCTAGTTTCCAACCCCTTTTACTGTTAGGCAACAAATCCAATTAAAGGACAATCCTTTCGTTTCCTTTATATTTATGGTCTTGATTTTGATAGTTCTTAGCCTCACTTCGTGCACGGTTTCGCAAGTGAAATAAAGTTATGGCACCGTTTTTTATCTTAATATTTTATTATTACATTTTTATTAGTTGTTTAAATTTGTCGATCTATACAAAGAGATAATTTACGCGTTTCGTAGCACTAGAACACGATGGTATAAACGAAGCTTCAATCGAATTGACAGCAGCAGTTTCGTCAGTCGTGATTGGTTCAAGGGTTGGAGGGGAAAATGGCACTTGGTCAGGTTCGTCATCAGGTTTCGAAGATCAAAGTAAGGTTCAACATCGGATGGACTCTCAAAACAGCCAGAAACCAAGTGCACAGAAAAACTGAGAAAAAAATTTGGCCGGATTCGGACGCGTTTTGTGTGCGCGCGTGTGACAGAATTTCCCGTCGAATTTAACGTAAACAGTGCACAGTGTGAAGTGTCGACGCAATAGTAAACTCTAACGAAACCGTGAACACAACCGAAAGAAGTATAAAGTACCAAGTGCTCGGTAACCCCTTTTCTCTGCTGGATGTGGAAATTGCTACCACCTGAGTGTGCGGTGGTGTGCGTGTCTGTCTGACGTGAAAAGAGTGCGTACGTGCGCGAGGTAGTGTAGGACGGTGTGTATTTGTGAAAATAACCAACAACAATAACAGCAACACAGCGGAATAAGATTGCGCAAAATGCACACGTTCAGCGAAACGGGTACGGGCGTTCCAGCGTTTCTGGCAAAACTCTGGCGCCTGGTTGAAGATAGCGAAACGAACGATTTGATATCATGGAGCACGGTGAGTGTTGTTGTTCTATTGTCGTCCTGGGGTCAATCTGCTGAGTCATTGTGCGTGGTGATTGTCGTGTGGTTCGTTGGTTGGGCAAGTTTTCACCTAACATCCGCAGATGTTGTTCCACAACGGTGCTGTTGCTAGAGCGAGAGGCGAGATGTGGCTCTAGGCAGAGTGTCGGAATGTGCGAACGAGACAGCGCAAGCTCGACGCAATAGTTAAGAGGTGGGGAAAGCGGCTCATAAGGTCGTTGGGAATAGTGTAACAAAGATGGCCGCCCGTATGTTTTTGTCGAAATAAATTCAACCGTTCAACACAGCCGGGCGTTCATCCGTTTCGCGTTCACCCAGAAGGTTCACTCGTTCATTGGACAGCAAACAGTGCTTGCTTCGTGAAACAACAACAAAGTAAACCATCGCCCAAAGGCAAAACAACAGATGACCGATCGATCGCGGGGCCCAGCAACATTGGGTGACCGGTTTTTGATTGTTTCTGTCGGCAGCAGCAAATTACCTGTTTTGTTGTCGTTGTTTTTTCTGCTGGCTCGACACCAAGTCGCCATTGACGTAGTCGCGTGTGTCCTTCGCTGAAGGTTCTTTCGCTAGGGGTGTGCGTGCGCCGTGTACAGACGGTATGATGAAATGCGTGCATGATAGGTTGGGTGAGAATTTAATGATCGATTGATGATTGTTTTTGGAATACTTAACGGAAACGAATCCAGTCCGTAGTCCGTATTTATCCATACAACAGAACCAGATTGTTGTGCCCATACTCTTATAAACAGATCAAGCAAATCTATCTTTTTCCGTAACTTTTATTGGCGACCCACTTTATTTACCCCCACTTGTGATCATTCTATGCCGTCCGCAAGTTCGTGGAATGCATACGGTTCACTCATCGGCAAATCAACAAACCTGTGTCTGTGTTTGTTACCGGTTGGCAGCTCTTTTTTACGTAACGCATCAGGCTGTGTTTTCGTTTTTTGCACCTATTTTATCATTTACAGCAACAGCAAATGGTTCCAACACCACGTCATAGGCCAACATATCGATTTGTTCGCGGCAGTTGACCGCAACTGTGGCCGTATTTGTGCGTGGTTTGTGGTGGCGAAACAATGCCGCACACCAATACCGGCCGGACGGGGATTGCGCTTAGAAAAATATAAACATTCACCCCAGCGGAGAGTGAAATCAAAATCGATCGCAAACATTACAATCCACGCGCACCGTCAACCTTCCTTAGCACAGTCACTTGGCCCCGCTACTGGAAATGAGCTTTTAACAAGAGTCCTTGAAAATGGAAAGTATGCATACAGGATCGCGAGGATCAATTTAGCACGAACACAGTAACGGTACGCGGCGGCCAAGGAGGGCATTGAATAAAACTATGACACTTGAAGGAATTGGAATTTTCCCACAGCTATAGTCTCGGGCTCGACTAAATAGTACGATCATACTGCGATTAACGGCGGTGATAATCGTCGCCGCTACGATTCTCGTTCTATTGCGTCGCGTCGTACTTTCTAACCTACACATGCAACCACATTCACCGGCCTGCGATTGCCGCGGGCAGAGAATAAAAATAGGCCCAACGGCCGCTGATTGTGGTGTGGTGGCCGACAGTCTCCACCACAGCAAAGCACCAAACATTGAATACACCTACAAATTGAGGCATTTCGATTCGCACAGGCGCGCTATTGGTTTAGGGAGGTTTTGGATATTCTTTTTTGCATTTGGCTGACAGACGATACGAATTGAGTTATTGTAAGAGAAATGGTCGTTGTCTTGTTATGTAAATTTCATAGATTTATTTTTAATTTCTACAGGCCACTATTGCCCTGTGTCATCACTCTGTTTTGTCTCATTTTGTTCGGCGTTGAACCATGCCCAACACTACTGAATAATGAACCAGAGTCAACAGTAAGGGGCCGGCATTAGCTCAACAACCTTCCTTATCAATACGAGCTTACAGTGGAAACGCACGGCATAGTTCTGCGAGGCAAACCGCAACCAACGATAATTATTGTTTGTGGGTTTTATTCTGGCTTCTTTTTGTGACTGATTTCGTTTTTCTGGTCAATGAAACGATGTAGCATCCTACTAAAAAGTTACCTCACAGATAAGTTATCTTTCTTATCGGTCGAAGGTAACCGATCATCGCAATCAATTTTTAGCAGCGCAAACTTGTAGTTCTGTTGCAAATGGGAAAAAGGACTACATTCCGCTTGTGCTTTCGGCAACCGTGTCCGATACGCTGTAATCTCTCTCAAAACTCAGTTGTGGTTCTGCGCGAATCAACGACACCAACCAACCAATTTCATGTCTCAGGCAACATAATTGTGTTCCAAGACAGCTCAAGCGCTCACTATCCAATCTAACAAGTTTGTCGCTCTTTTTGTTATGCAGGATGGTCGCAGTTTCATCATCCAGAATCAGGCACAGTTCGCCAAAGAACTGTTGCCGCTTAACTACAAACACAACAATATGGCCAGCTTTATTCGGCAGTTGAACATGTGTGAGTGTTACTCTTCCACAGTCTGGTTTCGCCCATTGCTCCTTCCGAACTGCGAATGAGATTTTTGTTGCGTTTCTGCTTCCAGATGGTTTCCACAAAATCACATCGATTGACAATGGCGGCTTGCGGTTCGACAAGGACGAGATGGAGTTTACACATCCCTGTTTCCAGAAGGACCATCCGTACCTGCTGGAGCACATTAAGCGCAAGATTGCTACCTCGAAGCAGCAACAGTTGCAGCAAGCACAGCAGCACCAGCAGCTGCAGGACGACAAAAGCGCCATGAAGCTGGAGGCGGTCAGCCGGGTGCTGAGCGAGGTGAAAAACATGCGTGGCCGGCAAGATTCCCTTGACTCCCGTTTTCAGACGATGAAGCAGGAGAACGAGGCTCTCTGGCGTGAGATTGCGATCCTCCGCCAGAAGCACCACAAGCAGCAGCAGATTGTTAACAAGGTAAGGTTGCGTAGCACGGTGTGGGCTACTCTACGTGACCCACCGTCGTCGGGCCGGCAAGTTGGTCAATGCATGTGTGAATTTATTACAAGCTCAATATTGTTTCTCTCAAACCCTCCGCCTCGGTCGTGTAACGAATCAGTTGTCGCGGTGGCATTTGAATATTTTAATTTTATGTTGATAATTTCCTCAACTCGTGCACGCACCCTCCGCAGGGCCCCGTGAGGAGGCCCGATTTTTGCAGATGCCAACTGCCTTTACCCTACAAACGATCTTTCAAAAGTAAAGTTATGTATTTATACGCACCGATGGTTGGTTTTTAACGAATAATTTGGCCTCGTGAAGTCACTCTTCCATAAACGGAGGATTGATTATTGGTCGTATAATTTCATCTGATTGCGCCCAGTCCAGTCAACGCTTTAAGCGTTGGTGACGGTTTCTTCCTCTTCCAATCCGCGGTTCGGACAGGCTTTGCAAACCAAATTTTTTGATATTTGAAACGACGGCGGGGTCGTTTCATGATATGCTGTTATGTTCAGTTTGGCTTCGTCTGTAGCAATTGTCAGCGTGTCAAACTGATGTTTTAATTCGTGCAGAACAAAGGTTCAAGCATCTGTTTCACGCTGCAGTCTTCGGAATGTTCAGAATAATCTGACATAGATCATTGGCCTTTGGCACAACATCCCGACTTAACTGTGTTTGTTCTTCAGCTCATCCATTTCTTGGTCACAATCGTTCAACCATCACGCGGAGGCCTCGGTACGATGGGCAATGGCAACAACAAGCGCCGATTCCAGCTTATGATCAACGAGGCACCACAACAGGCCAAAGTAAGTGACACACGAATGTTGCTGCGAAGCATCTGTTCTTTGTTGTTCTGTTTCCGTGCTGGCAATGTTGTATTTTCTCATTTTCAGGTTAAAAAGCAACATGACTTTACTGATAGTGCAACCATTGAGGAATTGGGCGAAGCATTGGAAGAAGTGGCCTACGCGAATCAGCAAGATCTACTGTAAGTAACATCCACAGAAGATTCTTTTGATGCACATTTTATGTTTATAACAACCAATAGCTATTATGCATTGCATAAAACCCTTACTCGCGGTGCGTCTTATTTCAGACGTGTCGGAGACGAGATAATGATTTACGTTTGTAGCATGATATCTTTAGCGATCAACTTTAGTTAGGCCAAATTATGATGGTTTATGTTTCGAATCGATCGATTAGTACATTTTTGTCGACTTTCACTGCCTCGTGGTGTATTTTGTTCACTCCAATCAACACTCCATACCGGTGATAATCCGCTTTGTAAAGTCATTTCCAGTTACCACCTATTGCGTTCTGTCCCGTTTCACTATCGGCTTGCCCTGGATTCAGTATTTTGATTTACTTAGCATAATTAAAAGCCTCTATGTATAGTTTCGCATGATTATTTTTAAGTTTCTTGACACTGACAAGTTCGTTAGAATTGAGTTAATCAAAATGTAGATCGTACTTTATTTGCTTAGTTGTAGTTTGTTGTTGTTGTACCGCAGTATTGTAATCGAAGCCCTAGAAAACTATCGTTTGACCGCCTTGTGTTTGTTTTTATTGCATTTTAATTTGTAACATCGTTCTGTTTTTTCCTTTGCTTCATTTTGGCTGTCGCTTCAGCCGAGTATCCTCTGCGTTTTATCAACAAGTATTCGCCTTGATCCAAAACTCTCTACCATTTTCTGCTCGTACCGTGGAGTTTTTCTATTTGTTCTTGCATCTTCTTGCCTACCACTCCTGTTGCAGGTCGAAACAAGACAAGAGCAAGAAAGTCAAAGTTATCCCCGTCATGTCCGGTCAAATCGTGCCCACCTCATCGTCCGTCGGCACTACGTCCGCCGTTACTGGCAAGGGGACTTCAGCTAGTGGCGCTAATAGTAGCGCAATCGTTAGGACCGTTAATGGTAGTAGCATTGTCAAGGAGAATATAGCACCGGGCGTCAAGAAAGCGAAAAGGTAATGATCGAAGCGAAAAATGGCCACCAAAACTGATCGCCACTTCACTTCCGACCTCTGGTTTTCCCGCTTCCTTTCGCTACCCTACACTATTGGCGGAAGAAACCTATTTTCGATGGAAGAATTTATATGGATTTATGAAACCAAACCGTGCTTTAAATGTTAAGTCTTTTGATTTGTTTAGGATATTTTCGTTTTTCTGCTCCTGTCCCGTTGTTTCACTTTGCAAAGTCCGTGGTTCGATGCGAGATTTATTCTGATCCTCGCGATTTTTGTGTTTAATGTTGTCTTATTCTTATGTTGTATTTCATAAAACGATCATCGTACATTTTTCATATTTTGTGCTATATACTACGTCCATTCGTTATCAGTATAGTGACAGTAGTGAGTAGCAAAAATAGCAAAACAACAACAATTCATACATTATATAAATAAGAAACAACAAGTGCGGAAACCGCGGAAAAGAATCCATAAAGCGACTCTGAGTTCCCAACAAACACTATGCTCTTAATAAGTGAAACTAATGAGTAGGGAAAATTATGTTTAAGGAACCACCAACCGATGCTTCTATAAGGCTTACCTCTCATCTTGAACACTCCTCAGAAAAAAAACAGGGCTAAATTATTTTTTTGGTTAGACTGACAGAGATTTTCTATAATTCTGTTGTGCAACAGGAATTCGGAAATACCAGAGATCTCGTCACCGATGTCGCAACAGGGACGTTCGCCGTATCGCACAGTAACACCATCGCTCTCCGCCGGCAGTCCCACTGGCAGCGTCGCTAGCAGTACCAGCGGAGGAGCCGTCTACGGTGGCAACAATGGTGGTGGTGAAGATGGTGACCTAGACGAAGAAGTGTTCTCTCCCCACGGATTGAATAGTGCTCCGAGTATGGCGAAACAACCGCGCAGTAACAGATCGAATGGCGCACGAAACAACGGTACGAATCAGGCGCCACTTAGTTTGATCGAGTTGATCGAAAGTACGGTCAATGGCGCCGACGACGATGAGGAGGAAGCCATCTACGGGGACGAAGACGTCGATCAACACGCCGCCTATCTGGTGGATCATGTGGACGAAGTAGCGAACCCAGAGATTGGTGCGATGTATCAAGATAACGGTGAAAACGACATGATGCTAAACACTCCGATGGTGCTTCGAGAGATGGAAAAGCAAGAGCAATTGAAGCAGCAACGGGAGCGCCAACGGCAACAGCAACAGTCGACTGGGAAAGGCGGAGAAAGCTTACTAAAGGGTGTGACGATGGCTACGAGAAGTGGCAGGCCGCAGCGTAGCGTCGTTGGACAGAAAAGTCTTTTGACCGCGAGAACCGCAGCACCCGCAGTAGTACCTATGAAGACGGGCAGAACTGTCCCAAAATCTACCGTAGCACCTGTCGCGGTTTCCAAAGGAGTAAAGAGGATTAGCGTTGGAGGAAGCGTCAAGAAACAATCGCTGGCCGCGAACAACGATCAACCGCAACAGATCGGTGTGGCACCAGCTGGACCGTCAAACTACAGCGGAAAAGGCCAAGGCAGCAGTAACAACAGCCCATCGCCTCCACTGGCGGCCGTAGTTGGTCCATCTTTCGATAGTGGCGATGTATTCGTTACGACACCTGCCGATGTCGTCCCGGGTGATATATTCGAGGATAGCAGCGATCAGACGATGGGGTCTGGACTAGGAGTGAAGGATGGCAATGGCAACGGTAAACGATCGCCGATGCTCGGTTCGTTCAGCCTCGTCGACGGAGGATTCTATAATCCGAACGTTAACATGAACGAAATGAAGGCCTCACTCCAGAGACAGCAACTGCAAGGACAGCAAGGTGTCCAACAGGGCGGCGTACAGCAGGTTCCAACAGCTATCGGCGATGGGCTAGACAATGGAGAAACCCACGATGATGAATTTGATGAAAATTCTCTCGATTCTAATATGATGCTGAATCAGGCCACCGGCAACCAGCAACACCAAGATCAGCAGCAGCAGCAACAGCTGCAGCTCCAGATGCAACCGCAGCAGCAAGATCAACAATTATCGAAGTTCGTCAGTAATGATGCAGACATGTCCCGTTTAAACACGGTGTTAGTACTTTTATGACAATTGAATCTGATATACTGAGCGGTGCACCGCCCTTTGATTGCCTTCGTCGTCAAAATACCAACACCGAGGTTTTACCGAGTACACAAAAGATGTCACACATTCGAGCTCTCCACGTGCTCCACTTTCAATGTACATTTATGTATTACAAATCATTCATGTCTGTATCTGCATCCCCATGCATTGAATCAGGAGCATTCACTCCTTCGTTGGGCGATCCACGATCTTCGTTTTTCCCAGTAATCATTTTGCTTTAGGGAGGGCTTGTTCTGCTTCTGTCAACTAACCATCCTCAATGATCCGTCTTACTATTTAGTTCTTTTCGTTCGCTTATGGTGGTCATTCCAAATCGTCAAATGATTATGAGTGATCGTGATCGTGATCGTGATCGTGGTGAATCATTTATGCACAAGGAATCACGAGAAAATCGTGATTAGCATCTACGGTTAAAGACTGTTGGTGGGACAATGGAGAGCTCGGTACGCCAAGGGATAGCGACGAAATTAATCGAAGGGCATTGCACCTCTCTTCTGTTTTGTTTCTTCCACTATCAATGTTCTTGTTTCTTTTCCTGTGCGTATGTTGTTTCTTTGTTGCGCTTTCGTTTTAGGGCTGAATACGGACAGCACATTGACACGGTACAGAACGATCTCGATTCATTGAGAGAGCTGCTGAAAGGAGACAACTATCAGATGGACGCGAATGCCCTGCTCGGGGTAAGTGTGATGAAAGGCTATAAAATGGGCGCTTTACTAGCCTTGAGGGACGAACGGCTGTTCGTACGCACGTTAATGCTTGTGTGCTATCGACCGTTATCGGATGATCAGTCTGCGGACCATTCAACTTTTCTTCGATTTTAATTCTGCATATTGAAAAATTGTCAACTATTTTTTTCCAAAACATTGATACATTTTCTTAATTCAACCACCTTTGGACGTTGTTTGGTGAATGTTTTTGTACAATTCATCAGCAGGCAGCTTCAATCAAATGGTCAACTGTTTTAATTGACTTGCCATTGGTTGCATATTTTCAAGGCCTACCAAGGCCGCCATTGGTTGGTGTGCTTTGTCACATAGGACAATATTACCCGATTTTTCAAACAAGCTTAAAATAAACTCCTTTTTCATGCTTGACATTTTTTCTTCTCTTCCTAATATGAATGTAAACCCCAAATGTCGTCCTAAATCAATTCACAAACCGAAACCGAAAACTCAATCAAAAAATTGACACTTTTTTGCTTGGAATTTGATATTTTGGTATAAATCAATAACCCTTGTTGTACTACACTGCATACTCCTATGGCGCTGATGATGATGACGATGATGGCGCTGTTGCTGATGATCGTGGAGCAACTACTACATCCCGAATGCCGGAATTGGATTATTAATATCTTCACAAAAACATACATTTTAAACAAAACATGAACAATCCAACCCGATCGATGATGATCGACGCACACAGACGGCAAACTCGACGACACCTCCGTACGGTCGAGTGTACTTCCCGTCATGCCCGTTTGATCAGGATACCCTCAATAAGGTTAGGACCGATGTAAGCATTAGAGACTAAGACCTTCGGTCCTGTGGCTCACGAGACGGGCGCATATGAAACGGATAGGAAAAGCAAGAACGAGAAACTTGTCGTCGATCGTTTATGTCAATGTTTAACTCCTCGTATGTTTGATTGGTTTTTATATGTGGAAATACCCAAAATGCAAAAACTTATCAACCTTCTAACCGCGAAACAAACTCAATATTTCGCAACACGTTTCAATCGATCGTTGGCGTTGTTGTCGGCCGTTTTCGACAATGTTTCCTCCTTCATCTACAGCACTTCCATGTTTGTATGTTTTCCAGCTTTTCAACAACAACAATGAAGATATGCTCAACTATGATTTCCCAATGAATCTGCCGGATTTGATGACGGACGAACAACAGCAGCAACATCAGCAGCAACAGCTACAGCAACAACAGCAAGGCAGCAATGAAAAGTCGACAACATCTGACAGCCCGGCCCCAGGTACGCTAGACCGGTAACCAGTTGCGGCGAACGGCCGTTACTGTAGTGAACGAGACATCCGTAATCAAACAGTCATTCAAACTTTTCCATGATTCGGGACTTGTTTCCCAAACTCTAGTTTGTATGCGGAAAGTTTAAAGACATAGTTTCTAGATCATTAAAATCATTGTGCTTCTTCATGAACCACGCACTGTCACTGTGCAGATGAAACCTTTCCCACTATTATCCAACATTTTACTTCCATTCTTTAATGTAAGCATCCTTTTTCTCACACGCAGCAGCGTCTATAAGAAAGATTCTGAACTGTCGATCGGTCAGTTGTTCCTTTTTCCACTTCCTTCCTCATTTCGCTTCCCTTGTATCGTTTTTTTCTAGACGCTTTTGTTCTGGATAAAATGATCTTCTTCCAAATGATAAGTTAGTTACTTTACTTGATAAGACATATGTTTTTTTTCAATATCGTTTACTGATTAGTTATTTGAGCTTTGGTTGTTTTCACCTAAAATTAAAAGCTGTCGAAACACGTTTCCACTTTGTGTCCTCGGTACTACCACCGCATTCGGTGTGTCGCGTAGGACGGGTTTTGAAGGTTGTAAGGTAACTAAACTCTAAAGCCGAAACAAACAGCCCTGCTGAGCAATCTACACACACACATACACCCTCCTCGCAAGATACTGTCCCGCCAACCTGCCTGATTGTACCCACAGTTGAACAAAATAATTCAACTTGCCTTGCCAACTCACAGAATCTCTAATCACAATCTGACCTTCTTCCTTTCCACAGGAATGTCTGTTGCGATGCAAAGATATGGTTGATGATGAGATGGGGATGATATGAAATAAAATGGTTGGAACAAAGAGCATGAGGATAGGATTTTGAGAGCAGGATTTCAATGAGAGATCGACCTCCAACGATCGCGACTGTGATCATCAATAAAAGGGTAATCCCCCGCGTGCGTGCATGTTAAAGCGACAGAGAGAGAAAGAGAGCTTCTGTGTGTGATCGTGCGTGTCACAAACTCGTGAGATCACAAGCGAACTACTAACAATAAACCCACAATCTCTCACTCTCTCTTTCTCGCTGGTACACAATTGGCCAAGGATCAGAAATGTAACCCATGAATTGTGTCATAAAGATGGAAGAAAGCTGTTTCATTTGCTGTCCATTGCTTCCCAAGCTCCGATTTTTTTTGAAAATGTGCACCTTCGATCACTAGTTAATGTATCTCTCCGACTTTGCTGTCTTTGAAAAGCTAATGATGCCATTACACAGTTATGTTGACAATGAGAATAAGAATGAAGAAGCGTGCCGGCATGCTGCAGACGACTGCCGTTATTTGAGGAGAGCTTGGATTTGGTCGGTTTGGTCGGGCTAAAGAAAGTAGAACTTGTAGGCGAATGGCCCTCCGTCGGTGATCGTCGTCCTAGTCTTCGTCGTCGTCGTCGTCGTCGTCGTCGGTGGCGGTTGAGTATAGCGCGCGCGCGAAAGGAAGAAAAGGAGAACAAGAAACCCACAAGTACAACGGTAGAAAGGAGGAGATATGGCCACGATGGTCTCTGTCATGGAACAGTTAGAAAAAAAGATACGGACACAGAACTCGAACGGTCACCTGCTGGGCACAAGGTACTGTCGTAGTATATTACTCTTTTGCATTCACCATCTAAACAAAGGGCAATTTATTATTTTGTTTAACTTTTGTTCCGTTGTACACGTTTCGTTTGATTGATCTTTAAAACTACATACTTACACAAACACAAAAAGAAACATGTATCTTTTACAACACTACATTATCTCTCCTCATCTCCTGCCATCTTATCCTTATTCCTTATCCTCATTTGTGTACCGAAAAGTGAGGTATTTTGCAGGGAGCAAAGAGATAACAAGAATGTGAAGTAAAGGGGAACACATCTACTGAAAGAGGTTTTAAAAGCAAAAGTCTCAGGTCCGTATGATTACGATCGTTTTACTTGAAGATGGTACATCAGGTATTTCCATTCCTTTCCATTTAATTGACGATCTAGAAATAAATTTCTCCTCTTTTCATCAAAAGAATATTCAAAGTTCCTAACTAAAGATTGATATGCCTGTGTGCCTCGTGTTTGGAATGAATAAATGGTTACGGTTTGAATGGTGGACAAATCAGGAAATATAGCTGAGGCCTTCCTTCATCCAGAAGCATAGGTCATCGGGTTGAACATTGCTTAAGATTGCGATTGTGTGCGGCCAACAAGCAACAGCAGTGTGTGAGCGAGAACAATGAGAGCTTTTATTGTTTATAAGGCATTTATTTTAATTAATCCTTGAACAACAACAAACAAATTAAATTCAAAACTTCAGTATCGACATCCGTAATGCGAGTTTACCGTTTTAGTGTACTTAGACATTATTAACCAATTCTGAACAATCAAACCTATATCGACAGTTACTAATTATTCATCTTTTTGTCGTTTTTTTTCCTCACATCTCCCGTCAACATTCGCGCTCTGAAACTTTTGAAATTCTGCCAATAACTGGTGACCCATCAACAGGAGGACAAATCATGGCTTACAGAAAGGGTAATTCGAACGGTAATTTGTACAACAACAACGGCGCCATCGGTCTGAATGGGCTTGCTCACAACGATACAAACGACGCATCTGGTTTGCTCGGTGGCAACAATTTGATTGGCACCGACGGAACCATCGTCAGCGGAGACTACATCGATTTGAATGAGTTACTAAACATGGATCCGAATCCTGGTGCTTACTACAGCGATGAGAACTCACTGGTTGCCTAATCGGTAACCACCTGCATACATCTCTTTATCTTGATTGATAATCATACGGGGACATTCTAAACATCATGTTCGAAGAGGAGCTCCGCTGCAATATTCAGCGATCAGCGACATGAGGCTAGCTGGATCTTTGGGAGAGCACCTATTAGATCGATGGGGGCAGAGTACAGCCTAGGTATGGACAAACCGCTGCAGTTCCGCCCGTCCAAGTGGTGTAAAAATTAGTCGAGCCCTCGTATCGAATGGATCCTTTAAATCATGGAAATGGATCGTTCAACAAGTAACCAAACGTACCAAGTTCAAATCCAACCCTTTCGATAGAAGATCAATAGATCAATGGTTGCTCTCATCATAGATATCCAAACTTACACATTACTTTAAACATTTCGTTGCGCCCTACAAAGCGCACCACAAATTTACTACGCAACCTAAAATGAATGCGTTTTCTTTTGTTTAAACATCAGACCGGGTGCCCGGATCCCCGCTGGAGCCGTCGTTCTGTAAATAGGGAAGATAGGAAGTTCGATAGAATGCAAGAAAACGTGTACCTGAGAGCAAAAGAGAGACAGAGAGGCGGCCGATTTTGTTAGTGTACGACGAGAGAATCCCGATTGAATCTGGCATCGGGCATTAGTGCGAGTGCCGTGCCGACGTTCGTTTTACGTCGCCTTACGTTTGGTAGATAGTCCGTTAGTTATTTCTCTGGTCCCCACCCAAAAAACACGAAGTAATCACAGAAAAATAACATGGTGAAGGATGCTACAAAGCAGAACAAGAACTATTATAACAAAGATATTCTATTACAACATTATCTTATACTCTTACTAAATAGGCAAATCGTTAGGCCAATGTCCAATAAGATAACCGGTCATTGAAGCGGTTGTCCTGTTTAACGTTTGTCAATTATAGTGTCTGATCTTTTTACATATATCCGTGCTGTTTGCGCGTGGCTGGTCGACCTGGCCTTTGAACAGTACGACGATCCTTCGCTCCTAACATTTGTAGTGGTACTGTAGAACGTACTGCATTTCAGAGGACAAAAAGGACGTTTCGTTTCTAGGTTAAGGTCTCCCGCGACGGCAGTTTTGTTTCTTTTGCTTGAGTTTTCGTGTTTTATTAATGTTTCCACCATTCATAAGTAAATAACGATTAATAGTATATCCCTCGTAGCACTCTCGTGCAATGGGAGTCTTTCAGTTATTATCGGCAATTCAGTGTGTCACTTTTTCGATTAACAATTTGATTGAACAAAAAGAAAAGAACATTATGTGCATTATTCAGGTAATAGACACTAGCGCGGGAACTGGAGGAGCAAATGTGTATATGCATGCGAGGCAAAGTTTGGCCAAATGGATGGCCAAACGTAAGATTAGATTATGTGTGGAAGGTACGAGAATATAATATGTACATTAAACGCTTGGACACTAAAAAGGATCTCAGCGGTCGGCTATTTATTTCATGCTGAAAGAGGACCGTCGTAACTCATCCGCATCCGGTACAACACATCCGATCAAGCGCATCACTTGCGCTTGCCCCCCTTGTTACCAAATTTGCCCTTCGAACCTCCCTTGTGGCCGCCGCCTCCAGCTTTCGGGGCTTTCTGGCCGAACGTTTTGCCCTTGTTGTGCCTGTTGAGGCCCTGCTTGTTGCGGAACTTTTCCGCACTGATCTTCACGCCGCTCATCTTGCGCTTGTCTACTTTGTCCATCTTTTGTTTCTTCGTTGCGTCGTAGCGAAGCTTTTTCACGTTCTTCGAGCCCACGTCGGTCAGATCGCGCTCGAAGTGGGTAAAGTTCTTCGACTTTTTGTTCCGCTTGCCACCAGCGCCACCTGCGCCGTTCACCGCCGCTGGCCGCCGATCATCACCATCGTCGGTGGCCGTGACGCGCGTAGGACGATTGCGAATCTTGGCAAGCTTCGCCTGCACCATCGACACCTTGCGCAGTTCCTCGAGGGCACGCTCCTTGGCCTGCTGTTTGGGCGTTTTGTTGTCAGCGGCCGCTGCCGACGCCTTTCCTGCACTCGCTTTGCCGGGACGGGCAGTCGGGGTCAGCTTCGGTTTCTTCATCCGCTCCTGGTGATATCGCACCGGATCGAAATCGTCATCATCTTCCTTGCCGCGGCGCTTCCGCTTTTTAGCCTGTCGCTTCTCTTTCTCCTCCGCCGCGTCCTTGCCCTCGAGGCGGAACTTTTCGTCCCGCTTTTCGCGTAACGTCTGGAACCACTCCCGGGGCGGTCCATCTGCGTTCGGGGCCGGCAATCCCTTCAGTTTACGCTCCGCACTGGTCAGCTGCTGCTCCGCCTGCCGGAGCATCTTTTCCGCTCGCTCCTCCGCCAGCACCTTGTCAATTTCCGACTCCAGGGCAGCGACCTTCGCCCGATACTTGTCGACTATCTCAGCCGGAATGATGCGGTTCTTGACCGGATTGGACGCATTCTTCACGATGTCCTTCACGATCCGGCGCTCGAGCTCACCGGCCAGCGATACCGACACACCTGCCCGACCGGCCCGCGCCGTCCGGCCCACACGGTGAATGTAATGCTCCATCGTGGGCGGCATCACGAAGTTGATGACCGTCGTAACGCCACTAATGTCAAGACCACGGGCGGCAACGTCCGTTGCGACCAGCACATCGATCTGTTCGTCCTTGAACGCCTTCAGGGACTCGAGACGCTGCGCTTGCGTCAGGTCGCCGTGAAGTTCGCCTGCCTTTACGCCCAGCAGTCCAAGCAGGATGCGCAACCGATGAGCGGTCCGTTTTGTCTGCACAAACACCATACAGTGGTCGTGGAACGTGCGGCAAACGAGGGCGGCCAGAATAGGTTCACGATCTGCTTCACGGCCCTCGCGCACACGGATAAACTCCTGGCGCAGGTTGAACGCGACCGTTTGGTTATTGTTGACGAATATTTTGACGGGCTTCTTGAGCGACACGGCGGCCAAATCTTTCACCTCCTCCGTCATCGTGGCTGAGAAGAGCATCGTTTGCCGGGTGGCCGAACAGCTTCGAATGATTTCTTTCATCTGCTCGGCAAAGTACTCGTCCAGCATACGGTCGGCTTCGTCAAGAATCAGGATCTGCGAACGAAAAGGGAAGCATTTCTACAGCGACCAGTACCAAATGGTAGCCCCAGTTTCATGTTGCTCTATTGTATCAGCGGTGAGACGACGATCGCTCGGCGATCGAGATCACTTCACCCTAAGGCGTCATCTTCCAACCGTCAACCGGTCGCTCTGAGCGCAAGGAATTTTCATCATTATAAAGCAAAGACGGAAGCTTAAGCCGTGCCGTTTGGCGTCATCCTTACCTCAATCGAATCCAGTGAGAAGCTGGGCGTATTTTTGATGTGATCAATCAACCGTCCCGGTGTGGCAATGACGATGTCGGGATTCGTCCGCAGCACCGCTTCCTGCGCCTTCACATCCAAACCACCGATCGCGATGCCCACCTCGACGCTGGTGAACTGTGTTAGCTGTTTGGTCACCTGGTAAACCTGCGCACCGAGCTCACGGGTCGGCACGAGCACCAACACGCGCGTCACGGCTTGGGCCGCGTTTGGTTTGTACAGTAACCGCTCCAGCGTGGGCAGCATATAGGCGGCCGTTTTTCCGGTTCCGGTAGCGGCACAACCGCAAATATCGCGCCCGAGCAGTGCGATCGGAATGGTGGCCGCTTGAATCGGTGTCGGATAGATGTACCCCAGGGCACCGATCGCTTTCATGAGCGGTCGTGACAGGTCCATCTGGTAAAACGATTGTATGTGTTCGTTCGCGCCTTCCGCTTCCTCGAAGTAATCCTTGGCGCCATCCTCCGTTTCCTCCTTCACCTCAACCGATGGGACGGTGTCCCCGTTTGCGGCAGCCGCCCGTGCTTTTTTGCCTTTACGCTCCTTCACCTTCATGTAATCGTGCTTAAGCTCGTCGTCGGACAGGTCGACCTCCGCATCCACCACCGCAGCCTTATCGTCACCGTCCGCATCGCCCAGGGCATCCGCTTCCTCCTGTGTGCGACCCCGGATCACGTCGGCAATCTTGTCGTCCACCTTACCGCGGTTTTTGCGCTTCACGAAGCGCATCAAATCGTCCCACGTGTCGTGGTTGTACTCCTTGACCGACGATACGAACTGAAACGTGCCATCAAAGTCCCCTTTCTTGGCCGTCCGCATCTTGGTCGGTTGATAGTCCACCTCAACGTCGGATTCCTCCGAAAAGTCTTCCACCTCGTCCTCCTCGTTGATGGTTTTGATGAGATCCATCTCACGATTCACGGCACCCGGTTCCGGTTCGTCGGAAACCGCCACCGGCGTCACGACTTTTTTCGTTTTCCCAGCGGTCGGTTTTTGTTTTTTCTCTTTTCTCATTGTTTTGGCACTACGGTGGAAATCTGAAATGTGAAAAACGGGAAAACAGCGGCACCGTTCGGATCGGTTTCTCTCGATGAACAAACCGCCGGAACGCACGTGTGTTTACAAAACGGTTCGATGTGACAAATGTCAGAATTTTACCAGCGATTTCTACCCGAAATCTACGGCGGCTCGAAAACCGGATCTCAGGAACTCAGTCGAGTTCCGCAAGTGCTCGAATACTGTCAGTACAGAAAGCCACTATAAAAGGTATTGTACTTTACTAATAATGGGAAATAGGTAAATCACATTCAAACAAAATTCTGTAATCAAATGTGCTAAGAAGCAGACGTATTTAAGGGAAGTATTTAAGAAGTCGAATTCCTGAAACGATCGGCTAGTGATAAAACTGTCCTACTGTCATTTGTTTCTCCATTTCTTTTCATCTACAGCATCGAAAACGGCGACTCCAGCAGTGAGAAAGAGATGGGGCGAATTAGCGTTATACAAATTCAGCTACTTTAAAAATGAGCACCCTTGAACCGTCACTTATGTGCGAAAGCGAAATAGCATGATCCAACAATCCGCCTCGACGCGACGCGTACGACAAAGCGAGACAACGTGAACGATGGTGAGTGATCGCAAAACGGTGCGCTGTGTGAAAACAGCAGTTCAGTAGTTCAGTTCGGCCGTAGAGAAAAGAGAAATATGGATGATTTAACGGTTATCATTATTTCGCGATTGTAAAAGCCCTCTTTCGCGTGGCCAGTGTGTGCAAAGTGACCGTGGGTGTGGCATTCGAGGGTAAGAATTCGCTCCGTTTTTGCAGCCTTTCGAGGTCCAGCTGACAACGGACAGCAAAAGTTGTGGCCTTTGCGGTTCCACCGAGTGTTACATGAGAACACGGGCAAAGGTGTGTGAAACGAAGCAAGCTTTGAAAGGCGTTTCTCGAAATTCGGCGACGATTAAGGGAAATAAGGTGACGAAATAGGTTGTTGTTTCAGCGCAAGTGTCGACACGGGGCAGTCGCGGGTGCCGGAAGTAAAACGTTGTGACCGGGGAATTCCTTTTGCAAAGTGCAGCTTGTGTGTCCATCTTTGTAGTGCTCTCTCTGTCGCACTCGTGCTTGCGGTCGGTTCTCTCTTGCTCTCTTTGCTGTCTGGCCGTAGCCAGAAAGTCGTTGAAACGCGCTCTCACATTGTGCGACAAGTAAAACAGAAAGCCAGAAAGAAAACACAGCTACCGTTGGGAGCGAGAGCGAGAGGCAGATAATCGATCGAAATGAGATCCATTCTCTCGCCGACGAGTGGCTCTCGTTCGTTTTCATTGTGTCTCATGTGGTGTATGTGCGGCTTTGGCATCGTTTTAGGTGGTGTGTGTATGAGGTCAGCGCTTTGCCGTTGAAAGCAAAAGCAAAAGCAAATCACGAAAATCAGTTATCATCTTCGCAGAATAGTTTGTTTTTTTTCCAACAGCTAACCGCGAGAAGAAGCTAAAGCCGGCCTGGTTTCAAACCGGTGTGCCCACGGGATGTGAAAATCTGTTCCAAAAGTGTAGCAGCATTCGGGGTTTCCCATCATCGTCTCGTCGCTCTATCCTTAGCACAGTAGGCGGAGTAGGACTCTACGCCATGGTTTGCTGGTTTACCGAATAGAGTGTTTCATCGGCTGTTCTCGAATTTTGTCGAACTCTTCGCAGACCGAGATGTCCCTCCGTTTCCGCGACAACCCCGAGTAGGCCAGAAGTGAACGCGTAAGCCGTAAGTGTGTATGGGTGCCAAGCAAACAAGGGACTGTGGAAGAGGCTGCGATAGAGCGAAAAAGCAGCAGAAAACGAGTGCCGATAATTGCTGGTGGTGATGTTGAGGTGTTTCGTCTCGAATGTGGAAATGATTGTCTTTTGAAACAAGAGAAAAATCGTTTCATTCACCTGCTTACGCATCCAACTTCCAAAGGCCGTGAGAAGTGTGCATGTGTAGTGGTGATATGATGCATGTCAACGACAGCCCGTTTTCTTACGTGATTGCTACGATCGAAGGAAAATCGAACATGAAATCCCGGTCTACGCTTTGCAATACTTCAATCATTTTATTGGCATGGAAAAGAAATCGCGATCAATGCTCACATGTTGCGCGATACCCGGCGACGGTCCAAGAATACGGCGAGTGGTTTTCAGCTTTTCAGGTGGAACTCATCCCATCTTCCTTCGGGGAGTTTCCCCGTTAAAGCAGAGCTCCTGAATTCGAGCAGATACGCACCGCGTTGACGAAAAGGTGCATAACAAAACCGACGAAAACAGCAGCCCAACCGACCGACACTGTCGCTGGGCGAAGAGCGTGAAAAAACCAGTTCGAGCCAGTTTTTTCTCCGTTCTTGCGTCGTGAAGTGAAAGCCTGTTCCTGCGCTTGTGTTCTGATGCTACGTCGCCCGTTTATGTTCTTGCCTTATCCCAATTCGGCACTGCGTGTACGGCAGACGTCAAATAGTTCGCACGCACACAAAGGGCTGCGGGAAGTGGCCAATATAAATAATAATCGATGAGGTTTTAGCCGCCGCATCAAAGGAACAGCCGCACAGTTCTTGCCGGAAATGTGAAAACCCGTTTTTAACCTTATTATCTCCTCGTTTTAGCAAACGCCACCGGAAAATAGTTTTAAAGGTAATACAAAATGAGTGAATGAGTGAATTAATACCAATTCGTGACGGCCAGTGGCCAGCGGTGTACGCGTGTTTTATGATTTTGAACGCTGAACGCCTGTTGTGGGTAACGGTTGGGCATCGGGTGACGCTGTCCACCACCAAAGAAGAAGCAGCATCGTGTGGTAGTAGTGCGTTTGTTCGACAAAAGAAACCCCGGGAACGTCGCAGTCGACGGATTGCCGAAGATGGGTAAACGGAACGCAGCAGCCGCCATTGTGGACGCAGATCGTTTGCCACAGTTTGAAACACCACCGAAGCGTGCGAAACATGCCACGGCAGCGACGGTGGCACCAGTTACGCAGCAAGCGGCCGTTCCTGTCGCAGCACCACCGGTCACTCCGGCACCATACTCTCCGAACCTCAGTGCGAGTGAGTTTACGCTCAGTAAAGAGTTTGTCGACGGTACGCTGTTGATGGATTTGACGCTTAAGCAATGGCGCATCGGCAAACCGATCGGTAAGCTTCTGACGGAACTGCGCCCTGGCGGGGGTACAACTTACACTACTGACCCGCGCATACTGTTTTGCGCCGCTCTTCCACAGGCAAGGGTAGTTTCGGTGAAATATTTCTCGCCTCGGATAACATCGAACAGCCGGTCACGAGCGAGAACGCGGAGTATGTGGTCAAGATTGAGCCCCACTCGAACGGGCCACTGTTTGTCGAAATTCATTGTCTGCTGAACACGGCCAAACGCTCCGGTAAGTTGAGGAAGGTTTGAGTTTTGTTTCCCCATGCGCTGTAACGTTTGAAATTCCATACTTTCGCTCTGGTGTTCTTTTCATTTTCGTCACGTTCCGGATGGGTTTGTTTACGTTTGTAAGTAGGGTCCCTCCATTGAAAGTCCTACATAAAATAGTCGCAAACAAGCCCCTTCACGCGAAGTGATAATACGACCATAGCTTTTGTGCCCTTGAATTGTCGCATTACTAATTAATTGTCAAGGAAATTCCGAGACCAATCATCCGTATCGTTTTACGTCTAGCAACAACGTATTGTGTTGCATTGTTTGTATGTGTTATTCATAGTTTCTATTGAACTCAGCTCGCCATTCTTGATGTAAACAATCTAGCGGCCGTTGGAAAAATGTATGTCAAGTGGAACAGCTGTTTGTAAACAGCTCTGCCTTGCGGCGCGTCTAGTCGAGCTGTCTACCGGCTGTGTGGTTTCGAGCAGTTTAAATGCTTCGCTGCCAATGGTTGCACTCACACCATGATGGTTATCGTTGATAAACATTCTATTGATGGTGCATTTTTATTGATATGTTGTTTCATGAGCAATCGTTTCTATGAAAAAAAGAAACTAAACATCCTCTTGTGCATTTCAGAGTCCTGTCAAATCCCGCCCGGAATGCCAGAGTACATTGCCTCCGGTTCACACCTGTTCAAGAACCAACGGTACCGGTTTCTCATCTTGAAGCGCTACAGCCGTGATCTGCACTCAATCATCAAGAACAAGCGCGTCGATCCGAAGAGCATCCCGGTGATCGCCTGTCAGATACTGGACGTGCTGGAGCATTTACACGATCAAGGTTACGTGCACTCCGACATTAAGGCGGAAAACTTAATGATTGGCACGGTTGTTAGCGCTAGCAGCAGCAAGGCGACAAAGAACGGTGATCACTGGCTCCATGGTTCGGGGTTAGTAGCTGGGAAACTCGGAGCACAAGGTGGCAAACAACTGTTCCACGATGAAACAGACTTTGCAAAGGTGTCGGGAGAAAGTGGATTGCAAAATGGTGGTGGCTCGCTGTATCACCACGTTCCGCAAGATCATCACATCGAGATGTGTGGTGGTCGTTCGCGCACGCTTCGTCCACTGAAAACGGTCACGTATCGCGATTTGAGCGACGACGAGGATCGCACTAATGGCGCTGCCGTACGCAGCTCCGCACGACGTGGCCGAGGTCGTCGTAGGAAGAATCCGGACGTATCGTACACCTACTCGATCTCACCGCGCCGAACGGCGAACGGCTACGAGGAGCTTAAGGCAGCGACAGAAGAGGCTCACTGGAACGAGATGTACCATCACAAGCAGCAGAGCCGAGCGGCAGCAGCCGCAGCAGCAGCAGCGGCGGCGACCGCAGGTAATGCCGGTCACTCGCATACCGCGGCACCACCGTTACGACTTTCCTCCCCAACACCGGCTCATGATCGAATCCACCTAATCGACTTTGGGCTGGCGTCAAAGTTTATGAACTCGGGAGGTCAGCACCGGCCGTTCTGCATGGATCAGCGCCGGGCGCACGATGGAACGCTCGAGTTCACTTCGCGCGACGCACACATGGGAGCTCACGTGCGCCGCAGCGACCTCGAGTGCCTCGGGTACAATCTGGTGTACTGGAGTCGCGGCTTTTTGCCGTGGAAGGACGAAAAATTGCTCAACCAGCCGGAGCAAGTGCACCGCATGAAGGAGTACTTTATGACGGATGTGCGTGAAATGTTGCGTCTCATCTACGGCGAAGACTGTCCCGCGTATTTAGGCGAGTTCCTAGCGTATGTTAATCAGTTGACGTACGACGCGCGCCCTGACTATCAGCACTGCCGGGCACTGTTTGTGAAGGAGATGAAACGGCTTGGCGGACCGGTGCCAACGCGCCACCAGCCGCTCCGGCTGGACTTGGAAGCGATTGAATGCGGGAGTGTCTCTCTGACTGCACAGGATGAAGCCGAAATTACGAACAAAATCAATCACGTCAAATCGCTCATGAAGCTGGGCGGTGCCCTGTTTCCGTACCGCGAAAGTACGCCACACAGTAAGGCGACGTCAAAAAATCTGCGCTCGAAGCGTAGTGACGTCCGAAATTTGCTGCTGGTCGGTGGAATGACGTCCGGAGGCGGCGGCGTTGCAACTCCCGGAGCGAATGGAGCTACCGAGGAAGTGGTGGCTGCGGGGGTTTTGGTGAACGGTGGCACACTTTCGCACACGCAGTCAACACCGATAGGAACCCGCAAACGGGCGGAGAAAAAGTTTAGCTGTGAAGAAATCTTCGCCACCGACGCCGATCAGATCGCGCGCGATCGCGTCGAGAAGGAGTTTGAACGGGCGGAGCAGATGCAAGAGGAAACGGTCCGGCGGTACAAGGGCAAACCGACGTACGCAATACAGGAGCAGGAGGAGCGCAAACTACGGACCGGCCACAGTGTGGGTGCGTTGGAGTACGCAGAAAGTGAGGACTACATCAAGGGCTACACGAAGCCGATGATGGACATTCTGCGCAAACGGCAATCGCAGCTGTTTCATGATATCGAGGAGGAAAGAAGACGAAAGAGAGCGGAATCGACGGAGGTGGATCAGATGAATGGGCAAGACGAAAAAGAAGAGGAGGAAAGTGACGTGGAGGACGACGTCTCGGAAGATAACGCCGAGCTGGATGAAGACGCAGAAGAAGAACAGGAAGGTGACGAAGAGGCGGAAGAGTTGGAAGAACCGGACGAGGAGTGTTACGAGTATCACTCGTCCAAAGGATCTTCCCATCGTAAAGGACACAAAACAGAGGACACCGATAGTGACTTTATCAACGATGGAGGCTGTGAGGAGGAGGGGGCAGAGGAAGAAGATGAGCAAGATAGTGATCAGGAAGAAGGCGAAGAGGACGACGAAGACGACGAGGAAGAGCAGGACAGTGATTTTAACGATCAAGAGAGCACGTACGAAAGTGACGAGGAAGAAGTAATCGAGCCTTCACGTCGCAAGGGAATGATAGCCAAGAATGGCATGCGGCGTAGCAAGGGTGGTCACAAGCCGAACGGAGGTTCGCGAAAGAGAGTGATCGAACAACATCCGGAACCATCAGTCGCTATGATCGACGTTCGAAAGCGATCGAAACACGCTAACCTGAGAAACCTGCAATCCAGTCACAACTTCCATGTCGGAACCGATGGAACCGATAGGGCGGAACCGGAAGCCACTAGGTATGGCACGGGATGCGGTCGTCGTGATAAAAGTAAATCGCGCAAGGTGCATCGAACTGTGAACGAAGATCAGCATCATAACAACAACAATAGTAACAAAGTGTACTACGATGGCGATGTTGATGACTCCTCGCACGATACGGCTCCGGCCAATCCGATAGGCGGTGGTGCGAACCGCGAAATGCAGGCGGATCGCTCTGGGAAGTATCAGTACGTGAAACGGCGCAAATCGGGTCTCCGGGAACGGATCCGACCGACGGATCGGGGCAACGATTACCAGGACAATCTACAGCGCAAACGGAAGGCTGCGATGCGGAACAAAAAGCGCCGTGAATCGGCGGCCCTGTCCGCGGGTGGTCGTATGGCGGAGGATGGATCGCAGCATCATCGGGGGGCTGAAGAGGATGATTGCCTAGACGAGTCCGGTGTGGACGATGACACCTCGCGCAGCAGTCACCATTCGGTGGAGTCTTCATCGTCAATGGCATCAGGCACAATGTCCTCTTCGTCCACGTCATCGTCGTTTTCGTCTTCCTCGGTCTCCCGCCGACGCGCCCGTCGGACGGCCAACGCTTCCCGCGACAGCAGCAGTCACCGTTCTTCCGTGCGGCGAAGAGGCAAATCCGAAGCGGCAACATCGCTCAGCAGTAACGGTAGCCGTAATGGATGGAGTCGCTCGAACTCGCAGCACAGCAATCGTTCGACGACGAACTCGTCCTCACGCTCGTCCTCGGTGTCGGCTTCGACGCTTCAGCAGCAACAGAATCAGGACGACCATCATCATCATTACTGCTACGGTGGTCGGGAGACGGATCACCATCATCAGCCTGTCAGAAAACGGCTTGCTACCTTGCCGGAGGATGACTTCTTGGGTGACGAAGACGACGATACACGCGATGTCGATTATTCGCCGATTTGCACACGCGGCAAGCGCAAAACGAAAGGTGCCACACAAAACGGTGGCCCTGAGCATAAGTCAACGATATCCAACGTTCGCCGACGGAATGAATCGAAAGGTAAGAACGCACGCACACGATATTTGAGCGAAAGGGAAAAGAATGCCTCCTCAACGGTAGACAATGTTAAACCTATTTCCAATAATTAGCCGATGTTTTAGCGAATTGTTTGTTTCTCATTTTCGCGACCACCTTTCGCGTAGAATTGACCTCCTTTTATCTCCTTGTTTTTGTATTACTTTTCTCTCTTTCCTAGGATCATTTTCCTTAACCTAGGCGTGTCGCGCGGTGTTAGTTCAGCGTTAGTTCAGAGTGTGTCAGCCTTCTCCCGTGGGACGTACAGAGCCATCGGTCAATGGATTCCTAGCTGTTGAGTGTCCGATAAAATTCCCCTCGTTTAACTTTCGAATGCCTCACCACCGGCAGGATCTGAGAGAGTTGTTGGCACCCCGTTTTTTGAGTACCGTGTTCAGGAGGGCTACCCATTTCGTAAACGTATTTGACTAGTTTACAGTGGCAAAGTGACAACGCGAATGGAAGAAAAATACTCCTCTGTACAGAATATAAGACTGTTATAGTTATAGCAACTAGTAGAAGATTGATTTAAAACTAAAAATCGTATAAAGGGGCGGAAAGAGAGCGAAAGAGCGGAGTATGTAAATATTGGCCCTAGCTGTTTTAGCATAAGCTTGTAGAAAGTGAACAAAAAACTGAGTTTGTATAGCAGCTCAAGCGAGAGAGACTCCATGTTGTCGCTCGACCACGGGGTAGAATGATCTGATGTTTTGTTGGCACTACACAAAACCAGACCCCCGTTTTCGAGAGCGTTTTTCGTGCGGTGTGAGGTTCATCCAGCCATCAATGGCCAAGGGCACCCACCTACTGTAAGGTGTTTTGAAACGAACATATTTATATTCTGCTCGTTGGATTTAAGGATTAGTGAACGGATTACAAAATCGATGCAAAGACTTACCCGGTTTCGCATTCTGTTGTTGTATGTTGTCGTTGTCCTTCTAATGGCAGGTGGTGGGCACGGTAAAGGGGCCGCCGACGCATCCTCGACATCTTCCGTTTCCTCTTCGTCTTCTTCAGCCACCCATCGGCAGGCTTGCGAGTCACGCCAGGATGTGCCACCGACGGTGCAGCAGCCTCACCGAGGTCGTCGCTATCAGCATCATCAAGCGCAGCCACACTACTACTCCCACACGCAGGACGAACAGCCTCAGCGCCACTCGACGATGTTGGTCCGCACGTACAGCCGTGGGTAGTAGTAGCGTGTGACGGCGCCGGGTACTCTGGTGTCGTTGAAGGTGTAGGTAAACGCGAAAAGTGTAACACAAGAAGAGTGTAAATATTTAAAGTGGTCTAGAAATTCGCCTTCCATGCCGAAGGCGAAGACACTTGCTTTGTGTTCGTTTAGTGGGAAAGCGGGGCCCCAAGGGTCTCTTCCTAGGTTGGTGTTGTGTGAACGGAAAAGAAACGCTGAAGGAGCAATCGGAAATAATCATTGTGGAAGAAGTAAAACTGCAGTCCGAAATGATTGCGTATGAATAAGAAAACCTTATCCTCTACACTATTACTATCAACCCATACCGCGCAGTTATTAGAATGGTTGGTTCCGCAGATGAAGCGCCTGTTGCCGCGCACTACTATTACAGATGGTAAGCAAAACGGAAAATCTCAATCTATTTGAACAGCCAAACAAAACTTTGGTACATTCGAGAGCATGGCGCAGGGCAAATATTGTTCTGGTGAAAGCGAAAATATTAATTAGGATTGGGACATTATAACAAAGGCGTCCAGTGATGAATGATATTGCATGAATGAATGTACTTCTCATGAGTTTTGGGTTGGGAAAAGGATTGAAAGGGGAAATCTCCAAAAAAAACACTGAATAATGCAGCTTATAAAACTAGTTATTAATTACACATTGGCCGAAGGCGCGGGCTGAGTGGCTGAAAGGGCCTTTGAATGTTAGCAGAAGCGCAGAACGTGCAAGGATCGGATCAGATCAGATCGGATCGGATCGGATCAGAAGAAGTGTCAGAAAGCAATGATCACAATTGATTGACACGTTTAGAGAAAGAGCGAGAGTAAAATAACTGGCGTTTCCCCCACAACTTACCCAGTCTGTTAGAAAGTGAATGAAACTTAAACAAAAAAACAATGGAATTCAAATATATTATGAAACTATCTGTATTTTAGCTGTAAAGCTCCCTCATCTATTATTATTACTACTAAGTGGATGAGCTAGCGTTCATGTGTTCAAGGAGAGCACGAGCGCCCCTCTCTGAATGGAAATTCAGGTCTCAATATCTCGCGCTGTGTGGTTGGTCCCCCGAGTGTAGTTGGTCATTCTTGAACGGTTAAGAAATAGAAAAACCAATCTGATAATAAATAATCTTGATCATTGAACGCATAACTAAGACTAAACGTAAACACACATTACACACATTCGATACACGATACGCAAGAGCCCGTCTCTGGCGCGCTAGGAATGGCTATAATGGAATAAAGAAAAATTATGTAAAAACAAGCCGCCACCTGGCCACTCTTGATACTGTTCCATCGTCGGCGGGAATCCGAAACCAACGTAACAAATAATTTTATTGTATTATTTTTTATCAAGGAACAGACGTATTTTGCACAATTTGGACGACTTGATCGCTTATGCTACCGACAATGCATTAACGGTAATTTTAAACTGCCTCCCTATGGTGGTGCGCAGTCGAGCAGTGCACGCCTTGCTCGAATTCGGGCAGCTTGTAGTGCGGTGATCTGTCAGCTGTCAGTTTGTGCTTTTGCGAATTGCGTGTTTTTCTGTCAAAGAAAAAAGTCACTCCTTGCTCCAAACGGGAAACGGGAAAGTGGCCACCAAACGCGCCCGGAATGGCCCGTTGCCTGTGGATTTATCGAACAAACAGCGCCTAGTGGTCGCACGCGAGTGAATGCTTGATGCTCGTCCGCCGTGTCTCTAAGCCGACGTGTGAAAAAGTGAAAACAAACGCCACCATGGCACGGTTTCAAGTGTTTCGCCCCCGTCGTAGGTTTTAGGCCACTTCTTCCCCACCAAAGAAAGCAATAAGCACACCAACCCGTGCGCGTATCGAAATCTTCCATCGCACGGCCTACTGCCACGGGTCAAGGTCGGCCAAACAACCTTCCCGCCACCCATTGCAGGAGCAATGGATCGCGTGAAGCTGTGCGATCAGATACTGCTGCAAAAGCTTACTTTGCTTAGTAATGCTGCGCTCAGGACGAACCGGGGAATTACGGAGCGCGAGCTGGAGGAAGCGTTCAAAAAGTCGATTGGGTTCCGGGCGCCCCGCTTCTTTCCACCGACCGATGGGACGCTACCGATCGTCTACAGCGCGCTGTTCGTAGTGGCCCTGTTCGTCGTGACTCCCTTTTTGGCCGGATTTCTCGAGCTAGCCCTCGGTATGCGCTGCATCGTGCCAAACAACTATCTGATCTGGGAAGCGACGCGCCCAGTCTCGAACTGCGACTTTTGTCGTGGCGTCGATCGGCCAATCATACTGCCGAATTTGACGCGCGACGAGTTCCAACCGTACGCGTACTCCTCGCGGCCCATCATCATCAAGCGAGCCGTTTCGCATTGGCCAGCGGTGCGGCTGCTGAACTTTACCTTCCTGAAGGACCTGTACCTGCGGCACCCGGCCGCACTCGACAGTCTGCACGAGGATTGTCAATTCTTGCACTTCAAATCTAACTTCCAAACACTGCGCGACGTGTTCCGGATGTCGGACGATCGGGCCGAGTTTCGTGCCGGCCAGCAACCGTGGTACGTCGGGTGGAGCAACTGCAACCCGGCGGTACTGCGGGAACTACGAAGGCTCTACCCAAAGCCACACTTCCTGCCGGACGATGCCGAAATGCCGAACACGGACTTTGTGTTTCTCGGCTACGAGCAGGGTGCCGTGATGCACGTAAGCAGAGCACCGAAACCTTTAAGGATTCTCTATGATTAATCGCACTCACCGTCTCTCTCCCGTCTCTGTCCACTCTGATAGATTGACTACATCCCACGGTTAATGTGGCAGGCGCAACTGCGGGGCAACAAAAGCTGGATCCTGGCCCCGACGCCCGAGTGTGATGCGGTTTGCCGCAGTTTTAGCTTCTACGTGGAACCCGGCGATGCGTTGCTGGTCGATACGCGCCTCTGGTACCACGGGACGTTCATCCACTCGAAGGGAGAGTTCTCGCTCACGATACAGTCGGAGTACGGTTAGATGATGCTCTAGTCCCAGCTGCAAGCTGCATTTCCCGGGGACACGCCAATCCGTGATGCCAATCGTGTGCAGCAAGCGCAGTCGATCCCCCGGCCGTACGATACACTCCCGGTGTGCCCTCGGCGCATCAGGGAGCTAGTGTCCGCGAGCACACGCGTGGTTATTATTATTTCGTTGTTTGTTAAGTAACTCCTCAATCGCGAGACGCGGTGTATTTCTATTCAATGTTTGATCGTGTTTTTAAATTCCTCCCTTAGTGCCATGGACCATTCAGTTATTATTTATGTTTTATTACTGTACAGTGTGTAATTCCGTTAATTTGTGTGCTTTTTTCGTGTTCCAATCCCCATTTTTATGCCCAGTGTGAATGCAACGAGTGTTTCCTTTTTCAAGAACCTTTACATTTGCTTTACGTTTCACGAACGCTGCTCTTCGGTTGTTCTGCTCTTCGGTTGTTCTGCTCTTCGGTTGACCGTCAGCCCGGCTCGGACTGATTGTAAATAGGTGTTGTTTCTTTTCTAATAGCAAGAACGATAGTTCCCGGGGAAAAAAATTTAAACACAAAAAATCAATTATTTACAAAGCAACAAACCAAAACAACGTTCGGAAAGCGATCGATGATGCTGTAGATAATTAGTCATATTAATAAAACAAATGGGCGCCTAATAATTTCTGAAAATCACTGTGACGAGTTATTCAACAAAGTTTTTACTGTTTGTGGTGATAATATTACAACAAATGATCGTTCAGCGGTGATTTTGTAGCGTAATCATCAATCAATCGATCGGCTTCCATCGGATGAGGTTCGGATTTAAATAGGTTAATTCCCAAAGTGATAGCTTCAAAGAAGGTCTGAACATTGAGCGGTTACTTGACATTCCGGTTCTTGATGGTAAGTTGCTTTCGTTTCCTTAAACATAGCCTTAAACTGTATGGTAGCACATTTTTTGGGTAGATTTATATTTTATTTAAATATTTGGTTGGTGAGTTATATATCTAGTCGAAAATACTAAATAACAATTTAATGCTGAAGCACAATTGAATACATAAATTAATTATCATATAAATCGCCCTTGCTTCTTGCCCAAAATTCTGTAAAGTCATTTCCAGCGTATGACGCGCGCTTTTATTGCTTTTGATGATATCTCTCGTCCGTCATTTACGATTAACTTTTATGAGCATGGCACCGACTAGTCCTTATCATTTGTTGCTCCAAAACCACTTATCAAGTGTTTGCATTTTTCTCCATCGTTTGTAGCACCTCATTTATCGGCTCAATCGGCCCAAATAAGCGAACTCCAACGATGCTCGGGGGTGGCTTTTGTTTAACAGCGCGTAAGTGGTTCAATTACATAACATTTTAAAGGACATACGTTATTAATCTGTTTGATTTCTTACACACGTGGTCGGCGCGTTCTACGGTCCCGCCAGTGTAACCATCAGCAAGAGAAAGGCGGCATCAAAGAGCAGCAACAATCCCAACAGCACCGTGCGCCTGTTAAATAAACACCGGCATTCGCGGTGGAGGAGGCGCAGGCCGCGCCGTCGGTCGTCCAATGCCCAGCGAAAGTGCTCCCGACAATCTGCCCCCGAAGTTGGTCACACTACAACAATCGTCCTGTCTTCCGGGCAATATCGTAGTCAACAGTGGCAGGTTGACGAGCCTCATGCCCGGATCATCGCACATATGTTTACACCCGCGGACGTCGATCATCCTCAGCTGACGGGCGTGTAGCGCAATGTAGTCGAGGGTGAAATCAGTCAGCTGATAGCATCGGCGTAGGCTGAGCGTTCGCAGACGCTTCAGGTGGACCGTGATCTGTTCCACGGCGCGATCGTTCAGGCTGTGGCACTCGCTAAGATCGAGTTGCTCGATCGACGGGCAGTTGCGAACAAGCACCCGGATGCCGTCGAACGAAATCTGCTGACACTGGGCGAGCGAAAGTTGCTGCAGCTCGACCAGGCGAAAGTTGCATAGCAACGAGACGTCCGTCAGTTGATTGCAGCAGGCGAGATTGAGGACCCGCAGTTGTTGAAGCCTGCCGATCGAGTATCCATTTGCTTCATCGTCATCAGCGCGCGCACGCAGTTCATCGATGGCCGTTTGGGACCGGCGGTTAATGACGGCCATCAGGCGCTGTTTACGTTCCGCTTCCTCGACAATTTGCTGCTCGGCTCGGCTCCGGATCGATATGCGCATCGGTGGCGCGATCGGTACATCCACCACGATCAACTCCGCTGGTTCATTGTTTTGATCAGCCTCCGGAGACTCGGCACCGTCAGCGACGTCCGGCGACGGCTTGCTTTTCAGCTCCTGCTGACGCAACAACGGTCCTAATCCGAGCCCGGTCATGGCATCGTCCGTAACTTTACGACAATTCTCCAGATCGAGCCGCGTGAGATGCACGAGATTGCGGAAGATGTGCTGCAGACACAGATCGGACACGGAGTCGAGACAGAAGCCCACATCGAGCACGTTCAGCTGGGGCAGATTCTCGGTTAACGCAATGATTGTACGCTCGCAGAGGTTGAGTGCCCGGATGTGTAGCTCGCGCAAATTGGGGCGCGGCCGGGAAGCCAAGCCAACCAGTAAACCTTCGCCGGTGATTTCCTCGCAGTACGAAACGTCCAACACTTCCAGCGCCTGCAGGTGGACCAACTCCCGGGCACCCTGATTGCTGATGGCACGACACCCGCGCAGACGCAAGACTCGTAAGCCCGTCAGCTCGTTGCAAATCTGCCACAGACAGCTGTCCGTCATGCGGTAAGCTTTGGTTAGGTCCAGTTCCGTTAGGGTTGCGGTCTGCACACGCAACAGCGTTTGCAGCCCACGGTATGAAAGCTGCTCGCAACGGTTCAACTCGAGCCGCTGGAGTTGCAGTTCCGGTTGCATCGCGGCCAGCACCTCGAGCGCCCCATCGTCGATCAGTGTTTCACTAAAGTTCAGTGCCCGTAGGGTTCGCTTTCGCTCATCGATGAGCCGTGAAATGTAGTGGAACGTAAGCACACTCTCCGACGGTTCCGTCCCATTGCTGCCGCTGCCCGGGTAGAACTTCCGATAGAGGCCCTTGTGGAACGAAATGTGACACCCCGACAGGTCGAGCACGGCTAGGGAGGGCATAATTTCGCACATCCGGTGGAGGATCGCATCGGACAGGTATTGGTTGTGGGTGAGCCGTAACTCCGTAACACCGGCGAGGG
The DNA here is from genome assembly GCF_943735745.2 of Anopheles bellator. Taxonomy (NCBI): domain Eukaryota; kingdom Metazoa; phylum Arthropoda; class Insecta; order Diptera; family Culicidae; genus Anopheles; species Anopheles bellator. The sequence goes on along the minus strand of NC_071285.1, from coordinate 1,819,496 downwards.
TCTTGGAAAGCTCCGCCCGTTCGGCAGGGTCTTCGAACAGCCGCACGCACATGAACAGATCGCGACACGACCGGATTGTCAGTGAGCGGAGCGCTGGCAGCGAGCGTAAAATGGCGTACAGATCGCGTTCCTGGATTTCGCACGAACCCAGCTCAAGGCGTCGGATCGCGGGTCCGAAGTGTTGGAAAAAATCCCCCACTCGCTCAACGTCCACTTCCGAGAGGCCGACATTCGGGAAGGAGCGACAGCTCCGCAGCAAATCGGAAACGGGCGAACTGTTGGCATCGAACGGGATTCGGCGCAGCATAAGCCAAAGTCGATCCCGCAAGCCAGTGTGCTGGGTTGCCTCAAGCCACCGCTGGCAGGTTTGGCCAGCTACACACCGATCGGATGCACTGAGGTAGGTGAATATCTTTACTAGGATCTACGAGAAAAGAAGTAAATGTGACATCTATTAATAGCGGTGCCAATGGCGGACAAAATCTGGTTTATCGATGTCTGTGAATGATTGGTAAAAACGGAAGAATGATTTTTCGGTTCCGTTTCATTGGAACTGCGTGACACAAAGCCCCTATTGCGATTAGCTATCAAATTAAATTACCCGATTCTGCGATTACTCTCTATGCGTTGCGCAATGATTCTTTCTTTTTCCTTGGATCAGAGTGACCCAGTGGCAGTTGCGATTAGCTATCAAATTGCTCTCTGCCTTCTTTGTTTCTGCAACAAACGGACAGTGGAACTATCGCAAGAATGCTTATTTGTGAGCCGACTGCTCTCGTCGTTTAGTTCAGGAACTCATTTCCAAGCGATGAATCACTTAAAATTATACGCCATATACTTAAATCTCCCCGATTAGGCAGGTACTTAGATAGCAACGCCCCCCCCGATGTCGTTCACCCTTTACTATCGCAGCTGAAAAAAAAACAGTCACAACAACGCAGAAAGAGAATTGTTGTCACCATTTGAAGAGCTTCTATTTTTTCACCGCAGCTGGTTTGCCGAGCCGACATCGTTATCAGGATGAAATTGCTTACGCAGCGATTAAACTCCCAGACGGACTCCCACATCGTCTATCGTCATTCACGGACCGGACGTGTGGTGCGTATTGGTCTCGTGACCAGCCTCGAAAAACATTTTAGCATCTAATGGGGCTCTCTTACCTCCATCGGCAGGTCCGCGTACGGTGGTCCAAACTCGCTGTAGTAGCTGGCGCTGCTGCTGCAGGACGATGCGAAACTACGGTCCCTGCTAGCCATGGTTACGATAATACTGCACAAGGAAATCTCTAACCCGGACGGAGCACTTCAACAGACTGGCGGGCGCGGGCGCAACCCGTTCGTGGATGGCCTTATTACTGGGAGGCCATACGAGGCCACGGCCAAAACATATACGTGTTTGGCATTGATCTGTAATGTCAAAAACATTATGTTACGCATCGTTTGTCCCCACAGCTGACGTTTGACAGTGGCTCACCCAGCTAGAGATGGCCACAACAATTCACGACGACGGAAGATAAGGTAATTTTGCTTGATTTTTCGAACGGGTGGATGATTTAATCAATAGTCGAGACGCCGAGCGTGAGAAAACGTACCCTGATTAATATTGCCGCCCCGCTGGCTTAAATTAATATGGTTTCACAGTCGGAAGCCCCATGACGCGCCCCTGACGCGTTATTAATTCTTGGTTTAACACGAAAAAGTGGGCAGGTTGCAAAGGCTCGCGGGGTGTCTTCCGTGAATCGTGTGTGCGCCACGCTTAGCTCATTATACCGCCACAGGATGTTCAGTCAGCTGATTGAACGGCGGATCCCTGTCGCAACCCGCCTCTAAGAGCTAGCTTCTGATACCCTCACAGCCTCACCACAAGCGGTCTAGCGACGAGGCGGAGAAAGTGCCGATGGTTAGTTCCCCCTTGTGTAAGAAACCAACGTTTTCGTCTCCTTATAACGTGATTATTCGCCTATTTGCTCAGGGGTTAAGCATCCGCGTGCAATCGTCGTTGGCTCCCTCGATTCTCATCCCGTGCAAGGGTGTGCTCAGCAGGCGGCGATTATGCTTTCGGGTGAATCCATGGCCCACTATGCCCAAAACAGGCCTCCGACAGGACATGTGGAGCAATCGAGAGAGCTACTTCTCCTGGAGTACCCGTAATGCAAGAGAGGAGAGAGAAGCCTGATGTCTGACGGAAGTCCTGAGTCCTTGCAGTGAACACGAGAGTAGCGCCTGAGAGCGAAACCGAAATCGGGCTCGACACGCCGGAGCCGCTCTCGGCCGGCTTTCGAGCAGTGGTAGCATACATTCCGGCGCTGAAAGCCGACCCATCGAGACCCATCGTTGCGCCGTCGTAGACACGCTGTGTGCGCCTTTCGACGGTCCGATGTGAGGCGATTGTGTGTTTTGCGTTTGTTTGTTTGGTTTGCGGTGTTATTAGTGGCAAGCGAAGCTCCTTTTCCTTTTCGTGATTTGCCACACAAACGTTTGACCCCGGTTCAGTTCGAAGGGCGAGTAACGGATCGGTTTGAAAAAGTGACGTTCCACGAAGTGTTCGGATTGCCTGGAGATGAGCTAAAAAGTGTATAATTTCAACATTAGAAACAATAACCGTGACGGTGGGACTCCTGGACACCTGCTAGTCCAACGATCTTCTGCCGTCGTCAATCACAGGACTCTGTTAAAACGGTTCTGCAATCGGATACATCGTACCGATTTAAAGGATTTCCCCCAAAAACATGTCCCGGCGCAAGCAGGCCAAACCGAGAGCCCTGAAACGTAAGTTATCGAGACGGAGCGCTATAGATATTTAAAAGGCAGGGCAGCAGGCAGTAACCTAGAATTATTAACTCACCCGTGGAACGCGTACGGCCAAAGGTTAGCGCAATAGTTCGCCCGCTGGCCGCTGGTGGCAGGTGCCCGTTGGTGGGAGTTAAAATTTTGGCGCGCATTTTCCCTGGGGAGCTACCGTATCGTACCGAGGAGGCCACGAGGCCATTGCTGTGTTGCTGGTGGTGGCTGCGCTGGCGTACCCGAGTGGCCGAGAATCAGCATCATTCATTCGATTTCGCTCCCTGTCTCTCTCTCTCTCTCTCTCAGTTGCTCTCTCGTTTCTGGCAATCCTCGAGAGACCGACTCCGTGCGTGTCTGTGTGTACGTTTATTTTGTGTTGTCCCTTCCCGCTCCACCATTTTTTATTGTCGTCAGACTTTGGAATCAACGCGCCACACGCCAACCAGAGCCAGGGTTTTGTGAGGCCAGCTGAAGGGTAGAGTCAGGCGCTGGAGCGGATCCGACAACCGATACGAACGTCACCGGGGAACCGTACCGGCCGGTCTCGGGGGATCCTCACGTTACTGGAACGTCGATATCAAAATGAATGTATATTATTATAAACACACACCAGCACAGACAACCCGAAGGAAGGATGTCTCTCTCACCCACTCTCGCAGCGCCCGCTCGCTGCTCCCCTTTTCGGCCGGAGTTCATCCATTTTCTCTCGCACTCACACAGGCACACAGCGTCTCTAGTGTTCTTCCGTTTGTTTTCGTGTTTGCTCGCTCTCTCTCTCGCTGTTGCTGTTGCGCACCGTCTCTGTCCCGCTCGCTGCAGGACCACTGGGATGTTTCGTGTTTTTTTTGTGGTGCGGGATGAATATTTTCTCGGCAAACGGCTAATCCCGGAGAGAGATTATCCTGGACACACTAGCAGCAGCAGCAGCTCGCAAATTGTGTTGCAGCATGCAAAGCGTGCTTGGATGAAGTGGGACGGCTCGATGGCCCACTGGGCGAGACAACAGTGCGCGTGGGACACACTCAGCCCACATTGGACGGAGCGAAAGGACACAATCAGCAAAAAAGGACATCGGCACACCGAGCTCCGGCGAGGAGGGCTGGGGAGCCCAACTGCCCGCCGGTCCCGCCGGTCGCCCTGCGTGCGGATCGACACCACGCGCACCACGGAAAGGAGTGAATCGAAACGAACCGAACGAACGAACGAACGGCCAGAAATTCCCACGGGAACTGGGAAAGATGAAATTGCTGAAATACACCCAAACCCCCGGCGGCGACACGGCCACCCCAGGCCACCGCCGCCGCTACCGGCGGGTATATGCAGTAGCGGTGGTGGCGTGTCAAGTCGCAGGCCGCTGCGGGTGGTGGTGATGGGTGCGCTGGCGAGGGAACTGTGGGAATACACATTTTCACAAAATCGAGAAAACCCCGAGCCTCCCGAGGACACGACCCTCGCTACACGGGGGAAGGGAGGGCCCAGCGAGAGGGAAAGGAGCGCTGCTCCACGGGGGGTTGAAGCCGTCGGGTTTCGTATGCTTCCTCTCGCCGCTGGACGTATCCTGCGATCGAGCAACGAGATAGAATTGGCGGGAGAGAGGACTGTGCTTGGGGCCAGCGCAACTCCCAGGGGGATCACAAAAGGGAGCACTCACCGAGATGTGTATGTATGCATGCGCCATGTGCGCGCGGCACCGAAAACTTTGGCCCCAAAAAGGGAGGCCCCAAGAAAATGGAGAGGACACCCAGGACCTTCACGCCGGGGTTCGCGGCGATACTTCCGGGAGTTGCGAGAGCGCGCGAAACTGAATAACTTGATTGTCATGGCAGATGGGCGGCCCAGCTCGGTCCGTGGAAGTCTCGCGGGAGTTTTAGGCCACCCTCGGGGCGCGGCAACTCCAGGAGAACCGCCGCGTCGAAGCGCCACAGTGTATTGGTATTTGGCGTGGAGTTTGTTTGCCGCTCGACACGAAACACCCAACGCAGACCCGACCTGGTGACGACAATTCCGTGGATGGCCATCCGCTGGGAAGTGCACGAGGAGCGGGCACAAAAAAGAAGAGGGATAACCCATGTGCCGGGGATGACCGTTGGGATTTGGACGATTCGTATCTTCCTTTCGGGTCGTCCCAGATCGATCTCGCCGAGAGCGAAAGAGAGAGAGAGCGAGGCATTCGTCATCATTCCCATCATTAGGACGAACTATCCCTGACCCTGAGGAACCCTTTTTTCCGAGCCCCAAGCTCCACAGACCAATTAATTTATTCATGACGCCTTGAGCGCCAAATCTCGGTGGAGTTACCCCGAAATACAATCGTTCACGAACAGAAATGACAACAGCTCTGTTCGAGAGTTAGCCAATCTCCTAAATTGCACCACGTGGACACCTTTGAGTGCTTGAAGGACACATCGATAGGTTTTAACAGATGGGCACGGGCTGGCCGATAGATAATCGTTAGGACGATAATCGCAAGATAATGTCCACCGTAGCTCCACAAATTGCCGTCTAACCCTAATCGTCCTATAAATTTCCGGGCATTAAAATAAGGGCCGTGTGGCCGAGTAAGACACCGGAGCGCCTAGAAGGTGTTGGCTGCCTCAATTCAATTAGTCCAGGGTACGGCTTTTGGCACGACTGTCTCGAGCACGACGCACGCGGGCAAAGTGGTGTTCCCACTGTTTGGAGTGTATTAATTTCTACCCAAATTGTCCTTTATGCGCGGCAACCATGTAAAACCACTTGTTAAGTCAATGTTCTTGGATTCGGTGGCGCTTAAACGACCGAACCGGGGGTCAAGCCGCCCCCGGTAAGTGATTTATCTTTTACCCTCCACCGGCGCTACCATTTATTGTGTGTGCAACGTGGTGGTGCAGCCCTCCAGCGTTTTTGTAACGTGAGATCCCCGTGGTTTATAGATTTAGGATTAGGGAATGGGCTGTGGGCACGTTTGTGGGTTTCGCTAATCCAATGATCGGCAATTTATGAAGGCAGCTGCGTGCCGGTCCAAGACTCATTGCTCGGCCGTGATTTATACGTCAGTAAGGGTTGCGAAACGGTCCAAATCTTTACGGTAGGAGAGCATCATGTGCGACACATTAGTAAGAGTTCGATTGCGAATAAACGGAACGGTGGTAAATGTTTAACATTCTTCAGGAAAGTGTTTTCCGAATGGTCCCACCACAAACGACTGTATGCTGTCAGTTTGGCGTGCTGTGACAGCATGACAAGTAGGCGCATTTCCCATGCTGTCACAACACTTCAAACTGACAGTACACAATGGCGGGACCAAAAACAAATCCTTATTTCAAAGATGCCTAGTGTTTTTAACCTTCCTAACTGATTTCCGACAGTACTTTCCTTTTGAGATTTAAGGACGTGATTTTTATGATCCCCTCAAAGATTGGCGGGATTCGATTAATGATTGATCGAAAGCGATCGAACTACTTCCCGATGTTTGTGGGCAAATAAAACTTGCCGTCACTAGCTGGCAGTCCACCTGCAGCGCAAGTAGCTAGGGTCACATCCGTAGCACACCACCGATATGGTGAAACAGCCACCAAAAACCGAATTGGCCACCACGGATGAAGTTATCATAAACATGTAATAAATGGGTCGAAAGCGGACCGAACGGAGACACCGCACAAGGCAGAGAGAGAGAGAGAGAGAGAGAGAGAGAGAGGGGCCGGGGCCATGCGGCGTGTGGGCGTGCGCGACAAACAAATCAAACGGCCTCCGGGGACACTTTTGTAAAAATTGTAAAAATTAATGGTCTCAGCTGTGGAGCGAGCGCGGAGTCGCGGCATCCGATCCGGTTTTTCCGTGGTGTCCGTGGCACAGGATACTCCGCAGGACACGGGTGCTCAGGGCCGCCCGATTTTTTTTTTTGGCCGGGTGTTTGCGGTAGTCATCTTCATCATCGTTCTAATTGGCCCTCCCTCTGTCTCTTCCGGAGCGAGTGGCCACACGGTTTGAAGGGTCCCCCCGCCGAAACCCTCGAAGGTTTATGGGTAAAGCTACTGCAGCCACTTTTTCCACGGAGCCCTCACACGTTGGGCACGCCACGTGTTAATGTGGCGAGGGTGCTGCGTTAGGACCATTATCACCCGAAACCGAAAAGTACCGCAGCGTGTGCCGGGGTCGGCAACCGGAAGTCCACAGCCCGCGGTTCTCATTAAACGTGTTGCGTATGCTGAGGCTGACGGTTCAGGAGGAGAATGGAGTGTTGTGTTTGGGGCCCTTTTTTCGCCTTTTGCCGTGGAGCTTGACTCCAATTTATTGGTTCGCGTCAAGACAGACAGAAGGACCGAGAGAGAGAGAGCGTGAGCCTACTTCTCGGCACGGTCCGGAAGAGCTCCCGCGGTTGGCTAATGTGGTGTCGCATTGGGGGGCGCCTTGGGACCACTTTCGGTATCATACTTCACCACCGAGGACTAGCCCGCAACCGCATCCGGGTTCTGACTCCGTGATTTTGTGAAGCAGACTGCGGAGTCGTCCGAAGTCGAAGTGAGATTGCGGAAGGTCCCATCGCTCCGGTACGCACGTGTGGGTACCGTACTTTATCAATTATCCTTTCGGCGCTCCTGAGTCACCGGTCCGGTGACTCTCGGCGCGTTCATCAACGCGCCGTGATGGCGCAAAATCGACGTTACACCCCACGTCCAGCTCCGTTCCGGACCGAGGCAAACTTGGGTGTGGAGTCAAGCCGATTACTTCCGGTCGGTCGGTGGTCTGTCTCACTGGAGGCCGCAACCGACAGCTATTAAAAGTACACTTTTTCACTTCAGGACCCCCGCCGGCCTCAACCGACCCGTAGGAAGGACTGGTTGTCTCAAGAAAGTGTTCGAGAAAAGGGGTGCCACCGGGCTACGGCAGGACCAACGGCAGCGGGAGCCGGCCGAAGTTTGTTAATTCCCGTAGCGAGCGGGCCAGGCGACATTTTTTAGTGTCCCCACCCGGGGTGTCCCGGGGATGACAGCTTCTCAGCGCGACATCAGACCCGTTAATGCGCCCGATGATTGACAGGAATCGGTAGACGGCAGGAGATGCAAAGCGGGCCAAATGGCGCAAAGTAAAAAAAACCCGCTTGATGGTGGCGGCCACAGGATACGGTCTCGGGACTCGGGAGCGGCGCTAGTAGACTGCTGGGTGCGCCGCGAGGGCTTTTAGTTGATTATTACACACGAACGAACGTTCGTTCGGATCCGGCAACCGTTGGGATTTCGGTTCTCCGGTGTGACATTTACCGTTTATTGAGCGGGTCTCGGGCGTAAGAAGTTGCAGTCTGCGAAAGTTAAGGTCAGCGGTCCGGCTGGCACTTGTGCTATCGAATCGGATCCAGCTTGTCCACTCAGTAGCCCAACAGGTGATCGCCTGAAAGATTAATTACGCCAAATGTCGTAAAGTCGTGTCCTCGTTGGGCGACCCGGAGCTTGCTGGCGCACGATAACGTCAACCGTGAGGCCGACTGGCTCGCGACCTGTCGTCTGCCTTTTTCGAGGTCCTGCCCGGTGCCTAGCGCTTCCCGCGGGTTAAGTGGCGTACTTTTATCACCACGCGCCCAGCCAGCATGAACTTGTTGTACTAATCTCACCGGGCGGAGTGACACTATCGCGGCCACCGTTCTGATTGCTTCATTCGCCCAGGTAGCTTCTCCGTTCGGAAGCTACCGGGATTCCGTCGCGTAATTAAACCCGTTGCTTTCAATGTATACCTTCTCCAATACGCCTTTACAGATGAAGGTGACGATGAGAACGCTGCCGAGGATGATGGTGGTGCCGCCGCTGAGTGTGAAGTGAAAAGTGCCATGGACACATCGGACGACGAAGACGCCGATCGTTGCCAACCGGACGAAGAAGAAGACGACGAGCGGAGTGGTGACGAGTTCGTGTTAGACGAGGCCAGCAGAACCAGTGGTCGCGACGACAGTGTGAACGATCGTGGTGTGATGAGTGAAAGTGACCGAAAGAAGGAAGCCGTGGTTGGTCCGTGCGCGATGGCTTCAAGTGCGGAAACGAATGGTCAACCGGAGCCACCAGGACCGACAGACAACGAAGTTGGAGAGTCGCACTGTCCGGGTCCGACCGCGAGGTTGGAATATGCTGACGGACCTGACGGTAAGTCTCTTAATCTACCACCGATATGGATTTTTATTAAATTTTTTATACAATTTGCTCTTTCGCTGGTAAATAGGTCTCATACATACCTTTTCTTTGTAGTTCAAGCGTTCTGAATTAAATCTTGACACTTCCGAAATGTCTGACAAATGACGTCAAAGATCCAGTGCCGTCCGTACGAAATTCATATGCCCGTTTTTCGGCCCAAACGATTCCGGGCGGACATCTGATTAGAGGAGATGGATTACCGACTGTCATATGGCGCCGGATTCATGGGACGGATGGCCAAGCAGAGCCAAGCAACTAGCGAAAGGATAACGACACGCGGTGGGATTGTGGAGCAAAAAAGTGGGAGAAATTGTTGCCTTTTTTTCCCCACACCTCTGTATCCGGTTACTCTATGGCCAGGCAACTACTACTACCGCTGCTAGTAGTGCTACTACCACCACCACCACTACGTCAGCTTGTTAGACGCGGCCCAAGAGGGAACGGTACCCCGGACTCCCGGAGCGCCTCTCCGCGGAGCGTTGAGGGTGGTTGAGTGGAAAACTTTACTTTGCGTTTGGTTGTTTGTGAAACTCTCATTTACGAGAGCTACTCTCGGGGGAGTTACCGCAGTAATACATTTTCCCAGTGCCCAGGACGAAAGCCGCCCCTTCCAGCTAGGCGGGGGCCCACCACTTCGTGGAACCCAGCGGCTGGTCCGATCCACGGGCGGGTGAACGTCTCTCGGGTGATCCACGCTGAAGGGCTGGCCCGGGGGCAGAGTGGTATCCTGCGCCGGTGTCCTTTGGGCTTAGTTTGCTTCGTAGTTCATCTCGAAATGATACCCAGACGCCCCCCCCGGTGAGGGAGAAAAAAGGATACCGTCCGTTTCGCTCGCAGACCGCGTGGTGGAAGTGGAAAGCCTCCCGCGCGCGTTCGTACACTGTGCGCCATTTCCAGTCCGCGTCCGCTAGTTTCTCGCTCTCTCTCTCTCTCTCTCGCATCGGTCCCTGGGGGGTTCCCGCTCTGGCGTGGATCTGGCGGCTCGCTCGGATCACCGATTCCGGCGGGAATCGAACTTTTGCTCGGTCGAATGGAAGCTTTACCGTTTCGTTTCTTATATTGGGTCCTGTGGTTACAGCGCCAACGGCAGCGGCGGACAGCCTGTGCTCGACGGCCGGCCTATCTTTAGGCGTTATTTGCCTGGACGCCGCCGCATATTGTTATAGTAACTGGCGACGACGAGCCGGTCGCCCGGTCGGTCGGTCTTCGCAGGCTGACGAACGAGGAAAGAGGTCCGTTCCATTTCGTTCCGTTTCGCTTCGACTGTGATGGTTCGGTGGTCCACCGGGAGTACTGCTGAAGATCTGTGAGAAAATGAATATGCTCCGGCCGCGGCCGGAGAGACACGGCGGGGAGACACGGTTCCCAAGGGTACCAGTCCGTTCGTTCGTTCATCCGGATACGGAGCCCGCCTTCGAAGCCTTCGCCTTGCTCGGGTCCACGGAGCGCATCTGAAGGGTACTTATGGTGTGAAAGACAGACGTTAGCCAAATAAGAAATATGCAAGATCTTCGCCAGCCGTCAGCCGCCTTCAAGGTTAGCCACCGGGCTGCGTTTAATATCTCAAACACTTTACGAAGGTTGAATCCGTTTGAAAATATTTCACAACTCGCTTCGTTTTGTGCTGCCGATGCAGCAAATATTCTACAGATGATGACCACCGGGCGGCTGTGCAGAAACCGTTGTGCAGGGAAGGCGGTCGCAAATGTGTCATGAAATTGTCAGAAGATGATGCAGTAGGCGGCGGACGAAAGACTGCACGGTTTTGCAATTATCGGTGCGACGTGAACGTCACCGGGGAATTACCGGGCAAGCCGGAGCCGGCGGAGAGGATTCATCCAGGGACTGCCGCTAGGTGATTTGCATTCGAACGTGGACAGTCGGCCGGACGGCCGGCCAATATATCCCGACTGCCTGCTGCCTGCAGGGGGTAGTTCCACTGGGGATACTTCTTCTGCCATTGCGAGCGCGCCCGTGCACCTAACTGTGTCTTCGCCGCCTTCGATGGGGCATTTAATTTGATTTTCCCAGCGGACCCCGAGGTTTGTGGGCAAATTAGTATTTCCTATCTGACTCTCCCAAAGGTGCCGACGACAAAAGCAACGGAAGGACCAAAGTATGTTGACTTCTCTGCGGCCTTTCTGGTACGGCGAAGGCGAAGAATGACGCGTTTCAAGGCAGCAACGGAACGAAAAGCAAACGTCGGTTCGATTGGTCGCAAGGGTTTTGCAAGGTCCTTCTAAACTCTGCTTACACTTTTCTTACAAATTACAGGCGCTGTGTGGTTGACGTAGGAAAATATGGAATACGAAGGACACGCCGGCCTTTGGAGACTTTCGCGAAGAGTTGTGGACCATCTCGTGGATCGCAAGCAAAGTTTAACCATTCCTCGCTGTGTCTGTGTCGCACAAATCGGCCGCTGCGAAACTTCTTCACCGGCCACCGGCAGCAGTGGGCCCGTGAGGATGTAAGATCGATATACGCGCCGTGGACGCGCGTTATGGGACACGTGTGGCACCCGGTTGCCACTTGTCAACTGCCAAAGTACGATAGTTTTGAATTTTTGCACCTTCTCACCGGGAACCGGGAGTCGGTCCCCGGCAAAGGAACCGCCGGTTGGTTGTCAGATTTTGTTCAACCCCCTCCCGGCCCCACGCTGGAACTTGTCCGCCCGACTGATTAACTTTGACTCCAAAAGACGGTTCCACCGGTCCCACCGGTGTCACTCGGTAGCTCGGTCATATAGACACACAGAACTGCACCGAACCGGAGGCGGGTACCGGAGACCCGGTAAGTCGATTTAGACGAACCAAACACCGGCCGAAAAGAAACCCCGACCAGAGAAGTGGAAGGAAGGAAGCAGTGTGTCGTCGGGACTCTGCCAGCGAAACGTCTGTTGTTGGTGTCCTGTGTCTCTTCAGCTCCAGCGCCAGCGGTTGCCAGGTTTGATATTTTTCGGTCCTCCGGGGGACACTCGGCGCGCTCCGGTGACTACCGGTGGAACCGCTGCCGCCATCTTGTTCCTACTTGGAATCTTTGGCCTTTCGTTTATGGCTGTGCCATCGGTGGGCTCTCCTGGGGGAAGAACCGGAGAACGTGCCAGGTTGTTATTATTTTCGCTTCGGTCTCTCTCTCTCTCTCGTTCACTTCTGGTCTGGATCGTACACTCCTTTTGGGTCGGTTTTCGCGCCCAGCTCGCCTGCCAGCAATCTTTGGGGATGTCAATATTGGTTGAGTTTTGTTTTGCTGACTGCCGCCGGTGGTGTCCGGGCGCGCTGAACCCTACTTTTGGGCAAGTAAGCCCTGCGCTGGGAATTGGCAATCCCCACGGGGGAGGGGAGCCACCACAGTAACGGGTCCTGGTTGAACCGCGGGCTGTATCTTATTTTTTATGCAAACGACTCGAAGACAGCGATGTCGCCGGGAGAGATGTCGCAGCGAGTCCTGTACCGCCCCATTCTGAGGCGCGTTCTCCGGGAAAATATTGTTCATATCGCAAACCCATCCCGCGGATGGTGGAACCCACTCGAGCGTGAGAGACTCGAGAAGCTTGCGCCGGAGGTCCCTCGGGAAAACTCTCCACGGCAGTCTCCGAGAGCGGCATCTTGCGCCGTCCTGCGCGGTGCGCTGCTGTCGACTCACCTGTCGCCTTCTCGGCAACTCGGCAGCGGTTCGAAATAAATCCGCTTTGACAGCTCTTTGCACACACTGGCAGCCAAAGTGCAAACGGTGCCTGAACTGGCTCCGGTTCTGGCTCTGGCATCGGGCGAGCACGTACGACCGGCGCGCTCTGGACTCGGAGGTCCCGGTGGTATACCAGAAACGGTAGACAATTGTGGCAGGTCGTGTGGGCCAAGTGTCTTGACTTGTGGCCGCCCTCACACGCAGACACACGCTGAGCTCACACTACGCCACCGACGACTGATGGTGATAAATATGCGTAATGAACGAACGAAGTGATTTGACGGGCCCAGAATGGATCGGCTGCTGGAGGGTAAAATCAAAGCCTGATCGGGATCCCCGCTCCAATCGAACTCCCGGACTTCGGTTGTTGTAATTGACTTTCGTGACCATCATTACGTCCTGTGGCGTCCTGTTCTTTTGCTCCAAGCAGCGCCAGGACCAGCGCCAGGACTAGCGCCAGGACCAGCGGTGCCAACGATGGACGCTTCCAGGAATAGCCTTCCGCGTTCGCGCCGCCGTGAAGTCCCCCCAGGGGGGAAGCTGGCACTAGACAAGAGGGTAGGCCAGGACTAGCCCAGGTGAGCGCCGTATAAAAAGCCACCACCGCACAGATGATGATGTGGACCCCGTTGGGGGGGAGGGTGCCCCCTCGGGGTACCTCGGGCGAACGAATTCTGATTAGCAAAGTCCCCCGGGGAGTCGCAGCGAAAGGACGGAAGACCGGAAGACTTCCTCACGTGTCCGGGCTGTCCCGGCCACTGGACCACTGGAACTAGGAATGACGACAACGGATGAGAGTCCCACGATGGGTTGCTTGGTGGCCCATCGTGTTCGCTACCCTATAACGGAACCGGTTACACAGGCTGTCAGTTTGCGCCCGCTAGTCTCCTTCGTGTTCCTCGGGGAACCGGCCGGGACCGACGCTAGTCCAGTGCTGATGATGATGGCGTGGCGTCAATGCGAGTGGGGATCGTCGTTTTGGGTCGCCTTTTTTACTTTGACTATATAAATATACGGTCACTGTATGTGTCCTGATGTAGGCTTATATTACCACGTTTCCGCCACGCACCGTGCCGTGCCACCGGAAGATAGACGACTCCACAGTGCTGCGTCGCGTCCACGGTACGGTAGCTACGGAGATCCGTGGAGTGTCCCTGCGGGAGTTAAATGCGAGCTAGCGAGCTGATGAGACTGGCACACACTGGAGCGAGGGCTAGGGCTAGTTGGCTGGCCGCTGGCTCGGTCCACCTGGCTGGCCGTGGGCCGTGGGACGTACAAGTATAAGCAATTTAGAATATCCTGGCGTCGGAGGAAAAACTGTGATCGAATGAAGCGAGAGCGAGAGAGAGCGGGCTGCGCGAAGGATGGATGGGATTTGTCGCTCTAATAGGGTACCGAGGGGATGATGGCCCCACGTTGGAGAACGGTTTTCGGGAAAATCCTTCGGGATAGGGCTGTGTGGCCAACTCGCGCGCCCGAAAGTTGTACCGTGCCGCGTTGTTCACTTGTTGTCCTTTGCCCCCCCCCCCCCCCGCTTTTGGCTTATCTTCTGGTCCGGTTCTCCTCAGTCCCCTCCCCGGACCAGCTTGTTGCGTCCTAGAGTCCTAGAACACTAGTGCCCGCCTCGGGTTTCTTGGGGACCAGGGTTTATGAATATATGAGTGAAGTCGGCGCAATCCATCGTTTTTTGTTTGGGCGATACTCCACTAACCTCCCCGTTAGCTAGCGGTCTAGTTTTTTGCCACTTGCCGGCCCGGCGTCCACCGGCGACGTTAACCCAAACGTCGATGGACAGAGGCTAGTAGTTGTGAGAGGCGCAACTAGTTTTGAGGTCACCCCGCGCGAACACATCATCTGCTTCCTATGTTCCTCTGAGCGGACATCCCAAAGAGTAATACCTTTCGCACTCAATTTGTCACGACTGATCCTGCGCCACGGTCACGGTGTTTGATACATTTTTGATAGGCTGCTTCTGGAAAGTTACTGGACACTCTGGAGGAAGGATCGCTGTAAAAAAAAACAGGATGTAAATCTAGAGCAAAACATCCCTCTCCTGATAGAACGATGCCGGACAACCCGTTCCGGCCAGGATTTCTGGGACCGTTGGGGGCTACATACCGGTGTTCATATCGAGCAGATGGCAATCTCACTTAGCTTACGCCTTCCAAGCGGATCCGATGGGAATTAAAAGGGCGCACGGACACTCAAGCCATAGCTTTGGCTTCTAGCTGTTTTGAGTAGACTTAGCAACCATTGCGTCGTTAAGGAGCAGTTCACTTTGATCCTCATCATTGCTACAAACGTCACTTGTCAAAATATTGTATCAAGTGTGAAGCTCCCGCAAAACATCCGATAGACCCAAAACTTGCAGCAATTCGTCGGTAATATTCTACCCTGCATGATCCACAGCTGGCTCCTGCCAATCCGTCGGCCATACCTTGGGTGCTGTTTCGAAAACTTCCAACTCTTGTCCAGCCATAAAACAGTCCATCCTTTGGCCAGATGATGGTGGTCACCGTTGACACTCGGGTCAGTGCGGTCAGTGCGAATTCAACCGTTTGTTGTTGGCTTGATTGTTTCGATTGCTCCCAAAAGTGCGTGAATGTCCCTGTCCCTGGCTTCTAAACTTCACGCGGCAACTCTCGGCTCAGCCACCGTTTATGACGCTCGCTGGGAAGAAAAGTGCCATGCATTGTCGATTGGAGCGAAGGGAATTCTCGTGCATCGCCTCACCAGCCGCCAGCCGCCTCCGGCCAAACCCGTTTGAGTGGGTGTTAAAGATGCGATAATTATTTATGCAACAAGCCTGCGCGCCGAGTCCTGGGGGGACCCCTAGCCGGTGGCCGCTTTGGCCGCCGACTAAATGGCGCGTTGCCATTATTGTCCCGCGATCCGCGGGTGCCATGTTGTCCTGCCTCCCCTTCCCCCCGGTGTCGTTCCGGTTGCGGTTCCGTTCCGAGAGCGCCAAACATCCGCATGCCGAGCCTCCCAATTCCCTAATCAATGTGTTTGGATCTCGCGGCTCGCACTACCTAAGCCTGTGCCGTTTGTTGGTTTTTCCACCGCCTGCGCGCTCTCTCTCTCTCTCTCTCTCTCACCCGGAATGCAGTTCCTGGGGCGGGATCATACGCGTTCGGACGCACGCGAGGGCTTCTCGGGACTCGGGATGCGCTGTGTCTCACAAGAGTCATCAGCTGGCGCAATTGAACATGCAAACATATGATGCTACCGGACCGCCCATACGCGCCCCCTGGGGGGGTTCTTACAGGCCCCGTGTCCTCGGCCGGGTTTTAGGTGGCGGTGATGTTTGTTTGGCGAAACCTCCGGGAGCTCTCCGGGAGACCACCGTCATCATCGTCGTTTGTCGAATCCCCCCGGTGAGGGATTGTCACCGTCCGGCTGGGTGTGAGAGAAATTATGCATTCGTGAACATTTTACACGTGCCCCCGGCAGGGGGGTCCCACCCGCTGGCGGTCTCACCGAAGGTGTCAAGCTCGTACACGTGATGGGTTCGCTGGGAGCGCTGACGCTGGCTGGCTGGGACTAAATTATCGATAACAGTATTAGTTAGTTCAGCATTTGGAATGATATTATTTACTTATTTTAAAATACCGCAAAATAGTACGAGCCTTCCCGATAACCTAATGCCCTGTGGTGGCCCTGTTTGAGCGGGACCATGCGCCTCCATCATGGCGACCACGTGGTCGCCATTTTTCCCGTTCTCCATTTTGTTTCTTTTTAGCCCCATCGCGCCATCCATTTGGCCAGCTGATAGGCGCCGTGAGAGAATCGGGCAAAAAAGGAGCAAAAATAAATTGAACAACGCTCAAATGAAGGACGGCCACTGATGAGTCTCGCTCGTCCCATATGGCCGCGAGCCCGATTACACCGCCACCAGCGGGATGAGGAGTTATGGGAATGTCCATCGGGTTCCGGGTGTTTTTGCTTTGCCTTTGCGCCATCAGCTGCATGCGTATCGTCGTCTCTCGCTCGCGCTCGTAGTAATCCGCTTGGTTTCGCCAACTTTGGCCGGAGTCCCGCGAGTGTCGTCTGGCCGAATCGGGACCGAAGTAGCCCGGCACATCGTAAAGAGAGGCACATACACAGAGGCAGAGCCCGACAGCCACCTTCGAGCGAACGGCACTCGAGCCCCGGTGCCGTTTGGCTCGCGCTCGTCGCGCACCGAAAAGGGGTGTGCCCCTGGGGATCAAATAAATATATATTCTGATATTAATATATGTAAAAAGCAATTGCCACTAATTAGCATTCATGTGGCTGCCGCGCCAGCGGGCGGCGTGGCGCAACCCCAGTGACCCAACCCCACCGCGCCGTCGCGCCGTCGCGCCGTCGGGATGCTGTGGTGGGCGGGACGCGCGGTCTCCCAAACGCCGCTTTGCAGCTTCGCCGAGAACCCCCGGGGGGAACCTATTTGTGCATAAATATCTAAAATGAACCGGTCCAGGTCCAGTGCAGCCTCTGCTTCCGGGTGTCCCGGCTCAACGAGAGAGGGAGTGAGCGAGGGAGTGTTGGACCGAAAATGATGCCGCAATCGGCGTGGGACGCCCCGCGACCGGCTGGAGGCGAATGAAGGTCCGAAGTTGGTGCCGCTGCTACTATCCGGCCCATTACGTTACTGCGTTTTCGTCGCATAATCGCCAAAATGGTCCCGAGGTGTCGCCCTACATTTGGCCGCATATTGAACTTGTTGGTTGTTCCCCTGTTTTTTGATTGGTTTCTGTTGCTGGGATGCACCTTCACAAAACATTAAATTGTCCATTTTTTCCACTTCATTCCATTCGTTTTACAATGGGTTGGTTTGGGTTCAGTTATTATATTGATTTGTTCCTTCTTTGTAATTTTTTTTGAAAATTTAGGATGATTTTTTAATGGTTCGTTTTCTGTTTTGTGTGACGATGTATTGATTTTCTTCGGGCTTTTAACTAATTTTTTTATAATTACATTAAGCTTTATAGTTATTCAGTTATCTATTGGTTTGTTTAAGGTGTTGTTCGAGTTTTCGAGAAGCGCTGCGCTTTCTACATTCTCCAGAGGCTAAACCAGACACTGGCAGAGCGAGAGAGAGCGAGGGCAAGGTGAGCCGAAAATCGATGCTTGTGGTTTGGTTTTGGAAGATTCTCACCGGGAATTCCACCGGGACCGGATAACCAATCTGTAGCGCGTTTTCTCAAGATTTTCCAATGGGCCGCCGTTTGCCGCAGGAGCCGATTATTTCTCGGAGGCGTCGGAGCGGTGGGCAGTAGTAAGAAAGCCGGAAAATATGGTCAAATAAGGACACACATATACACTCGAGAGAGAGAGAGTGAGAGAAAGAGACAGAGTGGTCTGCAAAAATTCGAAAGTTGCTCCCTTCCATAAGAAGTTCGAGAGGTTCCATAAGGCTCTCCGATGGCACCGCCGGTGGTAGGTAATTAAATTTTAAACTAAACGATGCTAAGAATTAAGAGCCATAAGCGGGCGGCCCCGGTCTTCTCGCTCTGACCCTGCGCTGACCCCAGCCCGAACCCAATTCACTTACACTTTGGATTCTTTTTAGTTTTGAACTACCAACTGTCAGGAGAGTTGCCGACCGGCCGGCCGGCAGGCCGTTCGAGGTGTTCAAGATTTCGTTTGCATCGATAACAAACGAAAAAGACAGAGAGAGCCGATGGGTCCGAATCGGGCAGAAGATGCCGAATGCTGCCGGGCTTTTGGAGGACAATCTTTGGGGAACACACACCCCACTTCGTCGGAACCACAGACTGGGTCCCCCCACCTCGAACTTGCTCCTCCTGGTGTGCGTTTTGGGCCGGCTGCACCTGGCGGCTAGGAATCGCTCCCGTGTGCCGCCGGGCGCATCTTGGCGCCTAACCTGATTTGTTTCTTTTATTGGAATTGATCGTTGAATTTTTATGAATTCCAATTTGAGACTGCAACCCGCAATTTGGGATCAAGACGACACCCCCCACCCTCGGGCCGGCTCTCTTCTTGGGGATCCTCGGCAACGGCCACCGTAAAGAAATGCTCGCCACTTCGGCCATCTATTTAATGCGTTTCGGGGCACCGGGCTTCGCCGGGCACTGGACCCAAGGCTGGGCCCGAGATCGTGGGGAGCATCATTTTTTATTCATACCTGATTTCGAGAGCAGATTTTGCGAGTGAAACTAACCCCCCCCCGTCGTTGTTCTGCTGCTGCGGGTGGTCGGATTAGTCCATCGCCCGGCCCCCCGAAGTCCTGGTGCCTCCGTCCAAATGAAAGGCACCTTTGGCTCCCTTCTCGAGTTAAAAAGAAAAGCTACGGCACCACAGGCTGAGGTCCCTTCTCTCCTTCGGAGAATCTCCTTTGGAATGTGCCAGCCTTCGCATAGACCTGATGCTGCTGCTGCAGTTTGCGGGGTTGGTGCATTGCAATCGCAATCGCAATTGCCAGCCCCGTCCCGTCCAGATTGCTTGGAACGTCTCGGGAACTGAGATTTGATTTCGCCACCCCGCCCCCCGCCAGAACAATGGAGCCCCCTCCGAAGATCTGAGACGGTGAGGCCTGTAGCTGCATGGCGGCACAAAGAACCGACAGAAAAAACAAACCCGGAACCGAAACCGTAGAAGAAATGGAAAACGACACCCTAGCGAAGCCTCCGCTCGCCGTGTTGGGTTCCGTTTGGTCGAATAAAGCAAAATAAAAAGCAATTTTATTGCAATCCACACACAGAGAGAGGCCGCGGTGCATACCGCCAGGCCACTGACTGGTGGGCGAGGGTCTGGGACTTTCTTTTGAGTCCTTTACCTTCGAGTGTCTTGGCTGCTGTGGGACGGGAAGGGGGGCCACAGGTTTCAAGATTTGGTTTACCAATTTGCATAAACAAGCTCATGGTTGTTCACCTTTCGGCCGCTGGTCGGTCGATCGCTGGAGGGGCTGGCCATCCGCCGGCTGGAAGGGAAGATTCGGACCGTATCCCTAAGCCAAAAATGGATCGGTGGTTGTTGTTTCGCTGTTTCTTGGTTTCTTGTCAATTGCTGTGATTGTGGTTTGTGATTTGTAAACAGGCTTTAATTTTCATTTTACTTGTTTCTTTTCAGCGTTCTGATTAATTTTGTTTATATCTGTAATGATTGTCTGAAGTTGCGCGCTGCTTCCATCGCGAATAGTTGGTTGCTTTGATCGTCCATCGTCGAAACAATGTCATCTGTCAACGATGAAAGGAGACAATGTTTAGATCTGTTTAGACGTTGAAAAGGATGTTCACTTTTTTAGTAGGCTTTTCGCCCGATTTGAGGCTACATCGTTTTTACCTGAAATATTTAAAATGTCTGAAACGTAACTATTAACATTCCCCTCGCATTCGCTCATCGGGGTCGTTGTGCCCTGCCATCAATTAACAGCATTAGAGGGGATCGTAATAATGAATGTAATCAATTTGACCCACTTCTCAGGGTCGACCAGGTGGGCCACCGGAGAGATCGCATCTGACAGCCCCCAATTCTCCTGCGGCCTCCGTTCTTGGATCATTTTTTTTTCCTTCTTCCTAGACACACGAAAAAGAAGATAAACTCCCTCGGGAGGGGGGGGGGGGGGAAGGGGGCTGGAGGCGGCCATGTCAGAGCCCGCAACTCGACACCCAAGCGACATCTCGGACCCCGGCACTTCATCTCGTTATCGTGTTCGTTAGTAGCGTGTTGTGTCCCGCCAACGTGTGCGGTGTCGCCGGTGCCGTTGGGTTCCGTCCTGAGCAGGACCTGAGTATATTCCCCACGGGAACACGGGTCTGAAGGATGCCCGATCCCCGGTTCGCCCGGTTCGTTGTCCTTCCGACCCCGGGGCTCCATTGCCCGCCCGGATGTTTCCGATCCTCATTCCATCCTCCGACATTTCGTTCAGTTTTATAGATGGGCTCCTTGGGGACCCGCCCGGACTCCGACTCACTGCTCGGCAGCAGAACTCCCAGAGCACCCCGAAGTACAGTACGGTGCCCGGCACACACGATACGGGTTTCTGGACTGCGCCGCTCGAGTCTCTTGGACGGCGGCGGCGTGTCCCGGACGCTTCCAAGGTGCTCCCCGGTGGCCATTTCTTATGCTTGAAAATCCGAAACACAGCTCGGAACTTTCACGATACATCTCCCCGGCCCCGGCCATTAGTCCAGTTGCCGCCTGCCACGTTGGCCATAGCTGGTGGAGACCAAGGACCTTATACCACCTGGGCGGGGTGGGCGGCGCAATAAAGCTACGAATTGAGAGGGAGCCCTGCACTTTCACCGGAACTCCGGACGGACGGACGGACGGGTTCCTCGCCGGAACGCGCTCTGGCCTCTGCGGAACTCGCCCCCGGGGGGAAACCATGCCAAGAAATGACTAGCAGCAAATACTCACGTTGTCCTTTTTTTTTCTTTTTCGGATCTTGCCCGTGGAAAGAATTTTCCGAAAATTTAGCTCCCTTTAGGAGTCGCATGAGCGGAAAATACACACAAACCGAACGGTTCTTCTGGGACACCCAAGGTCCCAGGGCCGCCGGGAGGACATCATCGCCGCCATACTTGTACAGTATAACGTCGTCTTCGACCCCAGAGTGTAGGGACCTCCATTTCACTCCTTTTCCGGTCCCGCTCTCTCTCTCTCTCTCTCTCTCTGTCGCTGTCCGTGTGCGGGAAAGCTCATCTTCACCTCGGAAAGATGCTCGGTCGGGTAGTTTTCCGTCGCATTTATACGACACCGCCGAGGGTAAGGAAAACTCAAATCGAACACCATCGACACCATTGCCGTGTGCCGTGTTGTTTGTGGTGCCCTCTGGTGGCGGCGAAAGTCAACTCTCCCCGCCAGCGTCGGTGGTTTTATGAGTGCATCGAGAGTTCCCGGGAGTTTGAAGACATTTCCGACTTCAAAACAGGAGGAGTGTCACGGGCCTCCAGGTGAGGCCCATAAAAAAGTGTAAAGGTGCCACACGCCTGACACTTCCGGAAGCGGGTCGGATCGGAAACACCTGCCTCTGAGAGCCGGTATTTCTTGGTTGCCTCTCACTCGCCTGGGTGGTGCCTCCCGCGGGATTAGCATTTTTTCCTTGGCACACGTCCCCCTGCGCTGGGTGGACGCTTACGGTGCGCGTGCTTCGGCCTTTACGCCGGGCATCCTTGAGGCGCCCCGGGAGGTGTAGTTCCTTCGGGTCACTAACGGCAGGCAGGCAGCCGTCGCGTTCAAGACTTCATTTCATTTGCTGGCTCACTCGCTCCGTACAATCCTCGGGCTCCCTCCTGTGTTGGGTACGTGGGACTTTCCGTTCGATGTTTATTTTGCACACCGACCGGAGGATGATGCCTCCACAATCATCATTACCACCCAGGGCCGAAAGAGAGAGAGCGCGAGCGAGTGAGCGAGCGAGTGGAGAGATAAATTTCCCAGCGGGGTTCACTTTTTGAATATAATTGCGAGTGTTTTTGCCTTCGACGGGTCCTGCTACCGTCTAGAACCCGATCGTGCCCGATCCCGGCCCGGCAGGAACTCGGTGCCTAATCGAAGCGTCTGAAGCTTGGAATGTGGGCCAACCCGGAAAGCCTTCAGTCTCTCGTCGAAGGACGTGCTGTGAGCGGTTTCTTCCGCCTTTCTTTCGCCATCGTCGGGTGGAAGCTCGCCATAAAGCAGGCTTCGCTTCGGCTAACTACCCCGGAGAGTATTCGTGTGCATCGTTTGTTCGTTCGTGCGGGGCACATTACGCGCGGTACATCGAGCAGGAACAATGCGCCACGAAAGCGCCCGTGAGGAGTGGCAGAATAAATTCCTGTTTGTTTTTGTCACGATCCGGTCGACCCCGGCGGATTACGTGCATCCTGTTTCGCATCCCATCTAGTAACCCTCCGACGTCGTTAGAGGTTCGTGCTGCTCCCGCGGTTTGATTTGACAGCTGTCAGTACGCATCGACACTCTGCGGCGATGCTGCTTAACATATTGTGTTCGCCGTTGTTTTTCGGTTTTGTATTCAATCCCTTTTTGGTTGTAACCTGTTGAATAAGCTGGTGTTGTTTTCCTTCCATTTCCGTTGTAGGTGTCGACGGCATCAAAAGCGAAGGGCGGTTCGAGCGAGACTCGATACACTCGGGAGAGTTTGCAGACGATGCGGAGGATGGCGGTGAAGACGACGAGTCCGACGATGATGAAGATTTGGATGACGAGGACATCGATGATGAGATGGACGATGAGGAGCTACTGACGGCCGGTCCGGACGACGACGACGACGAGCTGACGTCGGATAGCTTCTGTTCCGGTGAGCTACTGAACTGCACTCACTACATGACACTGTTTCCTGTTCCTATTCCGTGTTTTATGGCCGGATTTGCGTTATCTTCGGGCAAGGCTTTCACTTTTAGGGCCACGAGTTCAGCGGGATCTTTTCAAAACAAAGAAATGACACTTCCCCCCCCCCCCAAAGGGAGTCCTGCATGTCGCACCCTTTGCGGGGTAAGATAAGCCCAAGAAGTTGAGACGATAATTGTCCTCCGATGGTTCCAAGGGTGGTTGGACAATAAATCTTGTACCTCGCACATCATCATGCACTTGCACGGCCGCGTGGGATAAAAAGGGACCAAAACGTACGTGGCGCGATATCTAGGCACTTACCCGCAGTTCCTGTGTCCGTGTCCTGCTGCACGGCTGGGTTACCCACCGAAGAATAAACGCCGTGCGGCGTCCACCGTTTCTGGTCCATTTTACCACGACCCTGATAATTAGGATTATGCATGTGTTTGGGGAGCGTAAAAGGTCGCTCGTAGTACTCGTGGCCCTCCTCGGGCACCATACGCCATCGATGGGGGCCAAAAGGGCCAGGGTTGAGAGGCCGGAGCTGCAGCAAAAAAGGACATTGATGAATAATTAAGACGTGCCATTGTTTGCGAGACCGTTGCTTTGACGCTCTCGGACTCGGATGGATCCTCTTCTGCAAGAAAAGTTTCTGTTCACCTTCATCTCGGAAGTAGGATCTTGGGTTTTCTTGGGCAGCGGGCACGGTTCCATCAATCCCCGGCACCGTGGCCCTCGAGCCGGTGATTTACGACGAAACCGACCGGTGAGTTATGCAAATTTTATCTAAATCGTTTCATCCTCCCCAAAGCGAGCCCGACCGCTCGGCGACCTGAAGCGGGTCCTGGTGCTGGTTCCTACCGAACGGTCTTCTTCACAATGACACAAGACATGATTCTGCTCTAATTGTAGGCTAATTTCTTGCTCCGTTCAGTGACGGCGAAGGAGCAGCCTGCAGTCCTAGCGTCTAGGACTCACTCCGACGTTCTCCACGCATTGTTATTCTTTAAGAAACCGTTGATTTATGTCCTAACCCCTGCAGTTTCACTCTACGGCGCAGCGTCTGTTGGATTTTGGAGGCCACCACACGCTTATCGTTCGGGTGACTGCTAAAAAACTATTCCCTCGACGAGCGGTGACCTATCTAGTGGCCAACAAAATAAGGACTCGACTTGTGTAAAGGTTAATCTTGCGAACCGGTCCTCTCCGCAGTTGGACAACCCATCCATCAGAATCTGCTCCACATCGTTCCTGGATATTCCGGTCCATCGACGCCTGCGGCCACGTGGTTAAGATAATTGTTACGAAAGGACCTTCGAAAAAAATTCTATCGCTCGACAGCTCCGGTCGGCACCGTTGGTACCGCTGTCACTCTTCGGTCACCCATCCACCGTCCCTTCCACGTGAAGTTTAATCGGAAATCCAAATTTACTCATCAAATATTAAACCGAGTGGATCGCAGGCAGGTAGATCGTCGTCTTACGGGGGCGGCTTCTTAATGGACACCATTACTAGCAAGGGTCCTCCTTTTTGTGTGTTCCAGACTATTGCCGTGGCTTCCTCTCTAGAGGCGCCCGGCACTACGCCCGGGTAATAAATTATCCAGCAACGATTGAAAGTGAGTGGTTCCCGGTGTTCCCGGACGCTCTCGCCCCGGGCGATTCGTTTGCCTCAGGCCGCTAAATGTCCTCGCAATAGTTTCACCCATGTCACGACTCCCGACACTCTTCAGTTCAAGATCACCGGAATAAACTTTTGCGGAAGCGAACGCTTCCCGGTCGCCGGTCCTTGGTCCTTGGAACGACACGCCGAAAGAATCAATGATGGCATGTATAATTTAAAGCCCCCACCCGCCATGTGGCACCTCGACGACGCAATAAACACCGAAAACAATCACAAGGGAACGCCATTCGCCGCACTTGCGCCTAAATGTTTGCATTGTCGTTTTTATGTGCCGGGAGGCTGGCTGGCGGCCTCCCCGTGTGCAAATCTGTTGCTAAACGTTGGCTTTTTTGTCGTTTCCCCCCCCAGAATTCCCCGTTCTACGTTGGGGCACGCCATCGAAACCGGAAATCTATCGCTCGTTAACTTTATTTGCACCCACTCTCTGTCCGTGCGTCGGCCAACGACAACGGCGCGCTCACCCAGCTTCTCGTTTGTCTACATTCCGGTGGCAGCGAAACAATGGATGGGTGGACCGACCGACCGTCGTTTGGGGTCGCTTCGCCGCAAATCCTTCCCATTTTAGTCGGCAGCGACCGGCGGACGGACGGTGTCGGTTCCAAGTGAAAGCGTTTTGGCTACCGAAGAGAGAGAGAACGTGTGCCGTCGTCGGATTTCACCGGCGCAACCAGATCACGTACCGCCACGGGATGGGTGAAAGTGACATCAATTATTCAACGGTTCCGGGCGGTGGAAGGACGCCCGACGGTGGCGGCACCGATGTTGATGATGTTGTGGGTCGTCGAGTTGACACTTCATTTCAAGCCAAGCCGCCTGTTGGTGGTGTTTAGCGCTGTTCGGGTTGGCTCTTGTCGCACCAAAGGTGGCACTTCCGGAAGCGAAGGTCGGAAAAATCCACCCGGCTAGGAGGGGTGCTTGAGTGTGATTCGAGTCAAGAAGTCAAACCCAAGGGGTGGTTACAGAGACCCCACCCGACAGATAATAGGTACGGGCCATTACAGACCGAAAGAGTCGAACTTAAAACCAACAATTGATGGCCATCGCCGGGCCTTAGCCAAAAAAAGGAAAACGGACCATCCGCTCGAGGGAACCGGAATGCGCCTACCGGAGGGCTGCCACCGCAACCGCATTGGCCGCAACCGGGGCCGTTGTTACGCACACCGGGCCCGAGTGTGGGGCCACGCTGTGATAATATAATTTTAATTTAACGACCCCAAGCCGGAGGATAATTTATTTTAACACGGCTCCCCAAACGGCGATGCGCTTGAGTCCGGTTTCGCGCTGCCTGTGCCTATGCCGCAGGAAAAACCGGACGTGCCGTTCGAATGAAACGACCCCTGACCGGTCGGTTTCGTCCGAATCCAGGGGGCCCATGTGCGGATTTTTCTGGTTCTCTTCGCTTCGTCGTCCATTTGTGGGGACACCATATTAATGCCAGAGGGCCATTTGTGAGTGGGGTGCAGATAACAGCTGCGCTGTTGGATTTTGTTGGTCATGACAGCTGATTTGATTGTGTCAAATTTTACCATTTTGTATTAAAATACTTATTTTAGTAATCTCCAAACCAATCGTATTAAAACTAGCTCTTCACAACTTATTTAATGTTATCAAATAATTTACTTTATTCACCTAATTCATTAGTGTTGACTCTCGCCGAAGGACTTTCGACGAACGAAATGTCGATGTGTAGCGGTTTGCATACATTTCGGCGTTTCTGAAGAAAGGCCTCGCTACGAGTTACGGAATGCGGGAAGATTGCTCGGCTAAGACGAGATGGTTCGGTGCGGTACGGCGGCACGGATGTCGAAACGGCGAAGAAAACGAGAAAATAAACAGCCCCGCGCCTCGAAGGCCCTCGAAGGGAAAAGATCGCCGGGCCTCCGGAATACCCGGAGTACGGTGGCGTGGGCTTGGGCCGGAAATAAATTATCTTCCTGCGGGGTTTATCGGGCGGCTGCCGGGGGGCTGCTTCCAACAACAATACCCATGGCCTCGAGGAGGTGGGAGTGCAATATTGAAATCACTCCCATGCTTCAGGTGAAAGCGCACCCAAGAGTGTCGTGGCCGGCCCGGAAAGACACCCAGTACGCCGATACAGAAACCCGAATGGCGCCGCCACCGAAGCAATAGCGAGCGGCCAAGGAGCCGTGTGGGCGAACGAACGATTGCCAGAGGCCGGCCAGAGAAGGAACTGGGACATCAAAGAAATTGCCAAGACAGAGTCATCTACCGAGCGCAGGCCATTACACCCATGGCCCTGTGACGCACACATGATCCCGGGCGTTGACACCGAGGAGCGAAAGGATGGCATCGCCGTGGGAATTGTGGAACAATCGGCTCGCGCTGATGGAATTAAACAAAAATGGGCCAAAAAGGGGCTACCCGAAATTTCGATTTCGATTCCGCCATCGAGCGGCATTAGCGAAGTGAGAATCCGTTTTCGGTTCCCCTCGGTAACATCGTAATTCCTGTCCGTCGTCGTTTGCGGTTTTCAAGCCGCGAAAGCTGTCCCCGGTCCTGGATGGCAGGAAAATTGAATTTCCACTAATGTGGGTCGTTGTAAGACTAACTGAGGAATCGTTGTGCAGTTTCGCTGTCGTTGCCCCGGTAAACAGATACTAATCTGAGAACTAATCGGAACACCGGAAACCGCACCGGACTGGACTCCGGTATTATCGCTTAAAAATAGTCGAAACGATTAACCCACTCCCGGGTAACAACACGGGATCCCTCCCAAACGGCAACAGTCAGGATGCTGGGGCCAACCCTGGCACTCTGCATCAAGTATTTATGTGCCGCCCGTCGAGCGGGGGCTTCGGCTTCGGAGTAAGTCAATCTATTCAATTCCCCCGGTGTGTGGTGGCCCAGGACCGAGGTGTCAGAGGTGCCAGAGGAGGGTGCCCACCGCCACACCATCGTCACGCTGAACCATGATGATGAATCTTGCCGAATGAAGATATTTGGCTGGCTGTCCATCATGTGACTCCGTCGACCGGCTTCGGGGTGTGCGGCGGGTTTCGGGTGTTCAGGCTCAAATGGTGCCCTTGTTACCCCATTATCCTGCGCTGCTCCGGGCTTCGCTGACGGCCTGTGGTGCCGAGTAGATTTGGATACATTATTAATACGATTTTTATACACTGCCCCGGCCAGCCAGCCAGCCGGAGCATGTGGAAACAATTCCAATCTGGTGGTGGTCCTGGAGTCAAATCACGTCAGTCAGCCCCAGCCCCGGTGGTGGTCGATTCCTGGAGTGACAAAAAGTGTCAAACGACTCCGTGACTCCGTGTCCGGTTGGGGACGGTTCCGGTTCCTCGGGATGAAAGTGTCAGCACTTCGGGCCACCCTCTCTCTCTCTCTCTCTCTCTCGGTGGTAGTGGCAGCACCGGAAAACAACGTTCATTTCACACTTTTACCAATATTTTCATTTATTTATCTTTATTGCCCACCGTGGTACCCTTTCGACGGGGGAAACTCCCGGAGTTCGGGTCCCGTTCCGATGGTTCCAGTCGCCAGTCCGGAAACTTTCCTGTCACTCGCTCGCTCGCCTCGGTGCCCGGTGGATCATGCGGATCATGTGGACCGTCAAGGGGCGGTATCCTTTTGTCGGAAGAAGGATTGTCTTTGGGTCGCACCTTCCACCCCTTCGCTCGGAGATTATGGTCGGTGATCAATTGGGTAATAAAAATGATAACTCGGTGCGGTGCGCCGGTGAGGTGAGCGCCCCCCGTCCCACCGTTACTGGGATGCCCTGCCAAGAAGCCGGATCGATACACAGGAGCTGGCACCTCCCGGCCCGCCAGTACGGCCAAAGGTGCCCCTGGGAGATATTGAGCCCTGAGCGAAACCGGAGCGAGTGGCTGGCTGTCGTCCCACGTTGCGTCGGGGTTGACGATTTAAGGCTACCGGAGCCTAATATTATCTTTTGCATCTTTTGCTGATGCGATTATTTATCTGTCCCACCAGAATCCGATCCGGGGACCCGGGAAATTGGGCCATCCCTTTCGAGGTGGTCCAATTTTCTTTGCGCTCTCCGATGTCAGCCTGATGTGGGAACTGTTTATTTTGCATACATTCTTCCGATTAGTTGCCATCGACGGGCACGGTGTCCACGGGATGCCACCCGTTAATGGGTTCACCTTTGCACCGAAACTGTGGGGAGTTGCACTTGCCTCTGGACCTGAATCGGCCCGACAGGACCTCCTCGATGGTCGTGAGGGCCACTGGGAGGCCACCGCACTGAATACTGTATTCTGGCTTCGCTTGCTAACTCTCTCCTAGACACTTGTTCCGGGAGCCTACAACTGCACGAATCCCCGGGCAAGGACACAAGCGGAGCGGAGAGAGAGACCGGGTCGGTAGGGCAAGAACTCCCCGGGGGAAAATAATTTCTTGATGTAACTGAGAGCGTACTTCTTCTTCGGGGTCGGCTTTTCGGGGTCGCCGGGAGACACATACACGGGGGCACAGGCGCACCTACACATACGTCCTCGGCCTCGGTGTTAATGTGAGGTTATGTGTGCTCGGGTAGGAGGTGTCCCTACCGCCCCACCCCGAAACACGGTGTCTAGAGTCGGCTGCGGGGCGAATAGACACCATCTCTTGGTAGCTCAAGGGTTTGCTTGCATATATTACCGCCTGGGGAGAACCGTGCGCGGTCCAAGGCTCAAGAAACCCGGCGGCGGCGGCGCATTCCGGCGGGGTCGTTAGTGTCTTCCAAATACCGGTCCCCGGCATGCACGTCCTACGTCACGTGCGCCACGTGTCCGTGCGCTAGAGAACATTTCTTGGACCCCTTGGTCAATGTGGCCACTTCCGGACGTGCGGCGTTTTTGGTGAAGAATTTCTGTAAATTTTCGATAATTAATTGGTGTTGGCGAGCAGATCCTCCGGAGGTGGGACTCCCGCGGGCACTCGGCATTCTTCGGACCGATTGTCTCGTGTCGCGCTTTTGGAGGACCCCAACCATGCGGCGGCCGTAATGAACTATTTCAATATCAAATTTCACGCTCCCGGGGAATGCGCTCCCCGGGAATGGCAATGAAGAATGGGCAAACAGGTTCCAACGGCTGTATCACATTACCACGGGGACGCGCCACGTCGGAGATTCATTCATGAGCCCGGGCCTAAAGGACCCTACGCGTGTGTTTTGTGGCGGAAATCGTTTTTTAATCGCCACCACCGACATTAAGACATCAAACCGCAAACGCAAACCACCTCGAGGACCTGATTTCCGTGATTCCCTTCACCACGCGGACACGCCCCGGCGTGTGTTCTTTGTCTCGTCCAAGGATTCCAACAACAGGATTTGTCCTTCGGGATCCGTGAGCCTGGTTCCCACCGTGTGCCGAGTGGCCCAAGGAAGCGCCCTGCTGGGTCCTGTCAGGACCTGGATCTGAGGTCCCAAAATATGAGGCGTTTTGTTGTGTTACTCCTGGGGTCCTTAATTTGAAATTGGGCCACACCCCACACTCATGTGCTGAAAAAAGGATCCGTTCGTAGCTTGAAATCGATCTGACGTCGGGACAATTAGAACCCAAATCTGGACAGGTAGCACGAGGGTGCCTGAGGTTGTCTGGATGAGGGATCAATAACGAAGCATCCAATAAACTGTTTCTGGGGTTTCTGAGGTTATGTATCCTCGGTGCGTCATTATCGGACACCCTTTCGCGCCCGGGCTTTGTTTCCCGGGCTTTGCTTATCCAATTGTCAGACTCGCCTTCGGTGTACGTAGTTTACGGAGAAAAGCTATAAAAACTTCCTTGCCTGACATGTGTGCCAGCCCAGCCCGACGGCCATACGGTTCGATGTGTGCCCTCTTCCTCGCTCGATCCGGCGAGGATCCGCTCTCTCTCTCTCCGCTCTGCCTCGGAAATCCGTTTTTATGCGGCCAACTCCCGCGGGAGTCATTGAATGGTTCCTCTGTGTCCCATCAGGGGCCCCAAAAGTACCCCAAAAGGATACATAGAAATTGAAATGACTTTTCTTCGCCATTCGCTGCCACGGCCGCCCGCCGGCACGCATTCCTCCCGCTCTCTCTCGCTCTCTTCGTTTGGTGGGGGGGGCACCACCCGGGTGGACATAAAACCTTCTGTGTGTGCCGGCGGTGACGTCGCTCCGCCAGTTCCACTCCGAGAGCCGAGTTGGGAGTTGGTTTTATTTGTTTTCTCCTGGCGAGCCGTGCGTCGCCTTCGCATCCAATTCGAGCGTGAGAGGCAGGGGGTTGGTTTCTCCCGGGTGCGGTAGCGCTTCCGATATTTATTACACCACACACACCTGCGTCCTGTGGCCACGGAACCACCTTAAGGCCAGGTATTCACTTTCTTCGCCGGCGGTTTGAAGCTTCGCGTTTGAAGGTGTGATGATCACTGCCCGTTAAGTTTGGTGAGGGCCTTCAATCGATCACAGTAGTCCTGCAAGATTCAGACTCTTCTAGTGCAACTTCCAGACTGCAAAGAGCTGGCCTTGGGCGCCCTGACCATAGGTGAAGCCGAGTCTGTTGAATTGCCCACGGAAGCAACAGGTGATTCCAGGGTGTCCTTTTTTCTTGTACGCACTGCGTCGAGCGAACCGAGCAACACTGAGCCAAATAAATCGAAGCAATAAGTTTTTAATCTATAATTTTCTTAGTTCACTGTAATCTTTTTATATTTCAGTAACGAGACCTAATTGTTAACGATTCTGACATTAAACAACAACATTCAGCATATGGTCACTATGATCCCTGAACGGTTCAAAGATGCAACATTCAATTTAATGTCACTATGTGTTGCTTAGATACAGGCTCTCTAGCTATACAGTGAGGTGTCAAAATAATCGAACATCGAACCTCGAAAATTGTTTAAACTCATCTGTCAGATCCTAATCTAACACCGATTTAATGTATAACTTTACGTTTTCAACTCCTTTGTTTACTCTGTAAAGCCTAACTCGCTTGGAATGTGTAATTATCGAAGCCAACCCATTGACATTGTTGGGCTTTATTAGCGGAGACCTCATGTTTTCACTCACTCCGAGTCTTAGTCCTGGGCCCAACAAGGAACTGATAAAACATACATTAAAACCCCGCACACATACACGGTGAAAGACAGGGACCTTATTGTCACGACGTGCCGGACCCGACGATGTACTCACATCAAACCCGGATATGGGGCTCAACTACTAGGCGTAGGTGCGCCATTACAGTCCGTTTCGCTGTGGCTGTGGTTGGAAACCCGGGGTACCGACACGAAAGGGCCCCTCGCACAAGTAGTATAGTAATATATTTATGAACGAATTCCCCATTGCAACATTCACCCAGAAGTCTCGACTCAGACGGCGGCGGGCGACGGGTGGCTTCCCGGAACCCACCGGCCACCGGAGGAAGTTTTCGGTTACGTGTGTCTACAGGGTGCTGTTCCGCAAAATGGGAGACCGGGAAGGCTCCACGTGGTGGTGGAGCAGTGAACGTGTGCACAACAACCCCCGGGTGCCCGATGGCGCAGTTGGAGGCGCAAAAATTATGGCAAACTTTTATTAACAACCTTCGAGAGCCATCAACCGACGACCGGTGGGAGCCCGGGTTTGCCCGCGCCTCTCGCCCGATTTGACCAATCTCCGTCGGAACGAGAGAGGAAAAAAAACAATCCATCCACCCACCAGGAGGGAGCAGGATTCACCAGAAGTCACCTAGAATTGAGATTGACTTTTGGGCTCCTTGGGGCGCACTACACGGCGCTGCTGCAGAGCACATGATGAGATGTGGGGTTGGAAGCCTCGGCGGCTTCCAATCCCGGTGCGGGGGCCATTATTGCCGGAAGGGTGGAGCGGGAGAAAAAACCCGGCAAACCCGGCTGGATGCTGGAGCTGGAGGATTACGGATGTTTAGGAGGCAGAAAGGTTGAAAAGTTTGTGCAGATTGAGGATATAATTATCTTTCAATTGCATTATATTCTAATTTATTTTAAATTAATTGTCCTGTTGCGTTTTTTGATCAATATTCTTATCAATCTAATCGAACAATGATTAATATTATCTGTTTATTTTATAAGATGGAAATTGAGATTCTTTAAAAGTTCACAGATTGAGGATATAATTATCTTTCAATTTAATTTATATCCCAATTCATTCAAATTAACTATCCTTTTGCGTTGTTTGATCAAGATTTTCACCAATTTAATTAAACAACGAACAAATATTATCTTTTTATTTTATAAGAAGGAGATTGAGATTCTTTATTTAAAAGTTTTTTAAATCTGTTTTCAATTTAAATACATTTAGCAACTTGTTAGATTATCACAAGTATCAGGAGAAAGTATTTACAGTGGTGTACCGTTAACTTTCGACAGCAAATGGATGATTCCTTATCATTGCTTCCATGGCCCATAAGAACTTTTCGTTCAACCCATTGCCTCGTACCGAGCGCCGAGTCACTCGTTTCGGGCCGTGATTCCGTTCGAAGGAATAATTTTAATGCCGCTCCATTGCCACCCCGTTGCCGCCCCGTTGCCGCCGGCCGGCCGGACAACACCCAGGGGACCTGCAGCACACGGAGTCACCAAAAACCGGAGTAGGCCTCCGTCGGCTGGTTCTGGTTCGGCACCACCAACGATCGAACTTCCGGAGCCCGGAGTCCGCCCGGTGGCGGCTCCATGTCACCGGGCCCGGGCCGGGTTTATATCGTATTTTGTTTCGGACCCATCACGCAAGGGTCGGCGAAGATTTAATCCGAAAACCATTGTTGCACCCCCGGCCCGAACCTATTCCGGAGTGGCCACTTTTTTGTGTGGGAGCAACGGAGATGTTTCGCTTGATTGGCAAACCCACCCGGCAAAGGTGTGCAAATTTTTGTGGATGATTTTCGGGTGCCCCGTTACCCTGCCCCTTTTTTTTCCTTTATTATTATTTCGGAACATGTGCCGGGCGCTGGGCCGTTTTCCGCTACTCGAGTCTACGAGTTTTCCCACTCAGCACCACCACCGGCACCGGATCGACGGTGTTACTAATTGATTTGCATCGACAGACAGACCGGAGAGTTGTTGAAATTGATATCCGGACCGGGTTGGAATCGATTGCACAATTCCAGTCCAGCACACACACACCGATGGGAGAGAGCCGCCCTCCGTTTGATGCGAGCCGCCGCCCGGCCGGCCTCAACTCCCTTAACAGTTTGAATAAAATACCAAGAAACGGCAAGCCGGTGCCCCCGGGTTTGATCTTCGCCGCTCCAATTTGGCGCACCGGCGGATCGTGCACGCGCTCCAACTGCTCCCGTTTTGGTACGGGGTTGCGCCTTTGAAGCCCGTACGAGGAGGAGCATGCAAAGCATCGAGTGTTGCCGGCCGGCGCAACGAATGCTGGCTGATGAGCCCGGGTGAGAAGCGCGGCCACTAGAAAGCAGCCGCCGTCAGGGATTTTCTTCGGGGCAACAACACCCTGTGCCAAAAAAAAAGCGCCAACGGCATTAAAATGCCAAGTGGCCGGTGTTGGTGGTGGCCAACACGACCCGGAGCACGGCGCGAAGGTTACGGTGGGGCCTGTAACTGGCCATCAAACCGTGCGCGTGAAGGTATGGCGAGGTTGTCATCAACAGTTCTCGGTAGAAATAGGAAAACTACCCACCCAGCTTGGCTCAGGGCGCGACACCGACACTCTCCTCTCGGTTCCCTGAGGCGCGTGCCGCACGGAATGGTCAATTACCTTGGTGCATATGTCGCCGAAGGTTGTGTTTGACAGAATTCAAATGTTGCGTTGTTGGGGTCATAAAATTCGCCGAACGTGCGCGTGGTCCTCTGGCTCTGGCGTCATCATTGCTTGCGATGGCCACAGGTCACTCGTAGAACGTAGAACATGGATGCGTGCTCCTTCTCTACATTTACCGGGCTGTTAAGAAAGTTTTGCGATTCGGGTGAGAAAGCCACAGCTTGAGAATCTGGAAGGGCGGCAAAAGGGGCTTCCACAGCTTTTATGACGTCATCGTTTGATGAAAAACCTCGACCGAAACCTCGAAAAAACCAAAATTCCTTTCATATCCTACAAAAGTGATGCGAACTCCTTCTTAGCGGATTTTTTTACACGAACTCGTTACGGAGCCAAAGAACCAGGTTCACACCACTCTCGAGCCTCTTGTTTTGATTCAGGATAATGGTGATGAACTTAAGTCGCACTGCCCAATGAGATGCTAAGGGCTTCTACTAAATCTCTTTCAGTCACTGGACGTTTTTACAATTTTCCAAAAAAAAAAGATCCTGTATTTTTCCTACGATTTCAAGGCCTTTGCACACCGAAACTGAAATGAACTGAACTGAACGTAGCGTAGCGAGCGACGCGTTGTCTCGTATGGGATTCTATGGGACCCTTCACACCGGCGTCGACGTAAACTTCGTGCGGCGACGACGAATCTGTATAAAAAGACAACGCTCCTTTTGTGTCGCTTAAAAACTTTGGCCAAGGTTCGTATACTTGGTTTTTGGGTGAGTGGGGCGAAGTTTGGAAGTTCAAGACAAATTGAATTTTTGGTGCGAGAATTAAAATAGTTTCATGATGAATTTGTGTTTGTATTACAAGTAATAATTAAGTTAAAAATGTCTTGCATGCTTGTGATACAAAAAAACGCCAATTGACTAATCTTCGATTAGTTTTTAACTACCCAAGATGTCTAATTGTTTTCGCCCGAACGAGAGGGCGAAAGACTTTTCCGTTGCCTGTCGCCGCCGTTCGTAACCGGTGTGAAAGGTGCGAAAAAGCGTCGCGTGAAAACGTAATTAACGTTCCCTGTGTGTGAGGGCCTTCAAATGTTGATACTATGTTTGAACTATGTCCTTAACATGGTTCGTCTTCAATGTTTGTACGACGAATCCGTTTCTTTTCAATTCAGCAACCTATCTTTCCACTATATTATTCGAAGGCGAAGAGTCCTTATATACGTTCAACATTCGTTCATACACTTCCTTTACTTTTAGACCTCCCAAAATTAAACACGATGGAACTAAATGGCAGTTAAACAAAGAATAAATTTTTGGATGGAAATGAAACTTCACATACGTTAATATGAAGAATCTACCAACGTTGCGAAAAAATTTAGGCTAGCAACAGCGCCCTCTGTTATTGAACTGCAAAATTTATTGAACAACCCAGTAAATGGGTGCAATTTGATCGTACTTTCAGATGAATTACTGGAAATGGACTGGCGATTCAGAGCTTCAGATGATTTGCGACACGGTTCATTTCAAAAGCGCTCCATTTTTAAATCCAGCTTAGCCACTAATTAACCCACGTCTCATAAACAATATTTTAAGCGAATCACTAATAGTTAGATTACCTTTCACCAAGTACCAAAAAGGTCCCGCGTAGTTCGCACCGCGGATAAGATTAACTCGTCATCATTTTGCTCTCCCTCTCGGAGTGTCCGAATAACCGACCAAAAACACTCCACTTACGGGCGATGGGGACCAAACTACTGAGGCTACTCCTCTCCTGGCTACACTAACAAGAGGGGAGCCCTCTTTATGGCCTCTCCACTCATCATATCGCCCGCCCTAGCCCCAGCGCCGGATAAGTGTGATTTTATTGAATAAAGCCATAAACCGGGCTCTCGTCGCAACCAGCGCAGAACGTGAGGAGTAGGACCCGAGCCACGGTGCTGTTTTACGGTCTGCCCCATTTGCTGGCCGGTTTTTTCTTCCCACATACAAGGTCAAGTCGGTGCACCGTAAAATATGAGCCGAGGACGATACGTTGGTGTAATGCTGATGATGCTGCCGCTCTGGTGGTGATCATAATCAGCGATGCCGCCGTTGGTCAGGCTGGCGCAGTGCGTGTTGGCGACGCAAATTCGCGAAATTAAATCAGCGGCCACGGGATTCGCGTTCGGTGCGTGCGACTGTGCCCGGACAGACTCCCCCCCGGTGGTGGCGTGCAATTGTTTTAATACGTTTTATTATTCATAAACGTGTGAGCATAATTTCCTCGTAATCGTAAGCCCGGCGTAATGATGGGCAGCCCGGGGGCCACTTTTATGGGAGCATAAAAACCCCGAAACAACACCCTGTCCGGTCGGTCGGCCGTCGGGTTTTACGGGGGACACCGGACACCGACACATGAGCCCAGCGGGTCCCAGCGCTCGGGCGTGAGGTGTTGAAAATGGTTTGATGCCCTCCGAAGGGCCCTCCAAATACTTTCACCGTCGTTTTCTCGTAAAAACCAGAGGGTACGGTGGGCTACCTTCAGCAACAACCAATTACAGGACCAGACCCCAGAGGTGATCCTTTCGGCTCCGGTTCCAACAAACAATCGAATCGAAAAGGGCTTGCCAAACATAGGAACGTTTCGTAACTTTCCTCCTTCGGAACGAGACGAGATAAAGGCCCCGCACGATGAAGATATCACTCCCCCCGAGCCCCCCGAACCCCAGACCCCCAAACTGTCAGCGGGCGCGTGTAAACGGTTCTGTTATTGTTTTTTATTCCCCCAAAAATGACGACAACCGACTCCGCTCCGTGTCGGAACCGATCGTAAAGTGGATCGCCCGTAAAACTGGCCAACGGCGAAACGGCATGTGACACGCAGCGCGCATGTCGAGAGATCATAATCGCCCTCGTGGCCCTTGCGCGCGCGCGCGTCACCCGTCACGAAGGACCCGGCGAGGACTCCGCGTCTGGTTCCGCGAACCCGATGCACTCCGACGCGCCTCTCCGTCGGATGAAGACAGCGAAAGATGTTATTTATGAGTGATTTGTGGCGTACAGCGCGTGTAATGGGCGATTGCGCGGTTGCCACCGGTTGCCGACTCTCCCTCGTTTATGGCCCCGAGCCCCGAGTCCCCACGCCAAGTGGTCAGCTTGGCGACGTCCTGGGGACGTTGATTTATTTAGTTCACCGCCTGCCTGGGGAGCGCATTCCTTGGCCTCCTCGGGGTGAACCGACTCCGGACCCGGTGATTCGGTTTTATTTCCTTTGGCCGACGCGGTCGAGAGGGTTGCCCGCTTCAGCCAACGACCCGAGTCACTCGGTGATTGCTGCTGCGATGGCAACGGCAGACCGGGAACCTCCGATGTGCATTAGGCTGATTAGAGAGGCCACTGTCTTGGTGGCTTGGAGTTCCCGCAAAAATGCGCTCATTCCATATGTGGTCTTATGGGAATTCACTCAACGGTCGGCGTCACCCTCTAGGGCATTGACACTAGCTATTGCGCAAATCCGTTCAGCGGCACCAGGCCACAGGCTGGCGACGGAAACTGCATTCAAAGTGCGGCATCGCCGCGAGATCGTCCGCCGGTGATTATGACATTACTCTCTCGCGCCTTGCTACAGTTTCTTGGCCTGTGCGCCCTCCGCGTACGCCTCCCGGTCGTTTGTGTCGGCCGGAGATTAGCATCAGCTGAGGGACCTGGCCCCTAGGAAATCGCTAAAGAGATGCACCAAAGCGGAGCGCCCGGGCACGGCCCTAGAATGTACAATCACGGGGCGTAAGTATTCGTATCTTTCACTGATTCAATGTTGCAAATAAATTGAATTTCTAATTTCAGTGTTTAAGTAACGAGAGCCGCTCGTCCTCAGCACGATCGTGCGTTAAAGTGAGCCGTTTCCGCGAACACCGTTTTGGCAGAAACGACACAGTTCTGGGTAAGCCTCAAAGGCACCGATTCAATGCTGGCAAAACCTGGGAAGGAGAGAACGAGAGTGCGACAGAAGCTCGGTACGGGGATCAAGCAGGATCACGCGTGATTAGAATGGCATTTCGAGGCACGCTCCACAGCGCGGTCGGGGCTGTAATTTCGAAGCAGCGAAGCGAAGTTGGCGGCCCGAGCACGTGCGCGTGCCTAAATTAACCTCGAACCACGGCAGATGATTCCGCGTTTCGATTTTCCAATCCCCTTTTTCCAACGCCGCTCAGCTGTCGCCCGCTGAGGGTCCCCAACGATCGAAAGGGTCCCCTTGGCACCGAGCGTTGTAGTTCGATTGATCGCCTTGTGGTTTATTGCTGTTCAGCTGCCGAAACCACCCGCCGTGAAACAAATAGCCTTTCGATGCGCCGCCAGCACCGTGGCTAATGTAATTTTATGCCATCGGATCGGTGCTCGAACCCTCGCACCTGTTTTGGGATCCCGTGATTCGCTGATCGTGCTGAGCGTTTAATGAGTCAGTCCGGTGTTCCGATCTGATCGTTCCGAACTTAAGGCTCAAGAAGGGGCTGTTGAGATGTCGGGCGTCGATTGGTTTTAGTCACCTTTCACTAGCTGACCCCCGAAGGAGCCGAGGATCATTCTTCAGGCGCGTTCTTCGAGCTCCACGTTCGATCGTTGTTCCAAATCTCGCCCAAAGAAATTGGGGTTTATCGCGTCGTTGTTCGCGATTTAGTCGCACTTCCGAAACCGAAACTTCCATTCGTTGGCCAATGATGATCCCGTTGGGTCGTTAAAAATTATTAAGATCAGCTCCAGATCAGCATGCCAATGATGACCACCACCACGTCCTTCAGCGGCTTTGGCTTCGCAGCTTCAAGAGGCCGTATCTCACCGACGGTGTTGGCTCAACGGAAGAGGGAAAAGAAACATTACGAACCACAGGGCACAGGCCGCCACAAGAGGGGTCACAAGGGGGCCGCCGGGATGTCGCCCTATCTCCCGGTACGGATCAGCAGCGCCTGTGCTTTATGTTCATTATTATTGTTTCGGTTTTTGAAACGGCTCGTTCCGTTCCGCGTGATCCTCCGCCCCGTGACATTATGATTGCCGCTGCGCGCTGCACTCATTTATTCGGCCATGTTTTATGAGTTTTCCGAAATCTGTGTCCACCACCCGAGCGACGGGACTGAAAGAGAGAAAGAGAGAGAGAGAGAGAGAGAGAGAGAGAGAGAGAGAGAGAGACTTGATGCGAAGCTTTTTTATGTTGGTTTCAGCCCAAAAGATGACGCCGGTCGTTGATGTAGATCGGACGGAACACGGAATAAGTCAACGGGGCTCCGGCCATCGGGACGCACTTCTGCCGTCTTCTGATACTTTTTTGATTCAAAACAAAACTCTATTGTGTGTCAAACTTTCATACCAATTTTTGCACAATTCCAGAGCCATAGAATGTCTTCACTTCCTAGAAGTTAGTTGAGTTCTGAAAACAATTTCTGCTCCAACCAAAAAGGGGGCTCTTCTGATGGCCCCAGGCCCATTCCTGTGTGGCTCGTGTCATTTGCCCGGAGTCGATCGGGGAGGGTCGTCCGGCCACAAAAGGGTGGCAATTTTCCTCCGAACCGGTGGGGCGGCAGTCTCCGAAAGGGGTCGGAAACATGGCCTCGGACGCGACACGACTTCACCTTCCTTCCAGCTTTTCTTTCCGAATCTTTTCCCTTGACGACTTTTATCAACTTCGCACTCACCGTGCGCGGCATGTCATTTGCATTTCTCGCTGCACTTTGGATCCGTATTTCTGGTTCGCTGGACGCTGGACTTGGGCTGTGGTAAATTTATGGCCCCTTCTTACACCGCCAGCGCTTACAATGGCTGGAACGTTGGAACTCCTCCCTTTGCTCTGCAAACAAACAACCGAGAAAAAAACAGAGGAAAATTAAGAGAGTACCGTTTTCCGCTTGGAGCGGGGAGCGCCCCTCGGACACCATCTTGTTTTTCGTCCCACCCCGTTCCTGGGACGAGTTCGCGGTTTGTATGAAGCGAGCGCGATGTTCATTTGCGGCGAAGAATTATCCACCCGAAACAATGCACTTTTGGGGGCCGGTAAGCGATAATTTGTTGTTTCGCCGGGAAAGGGAGGCCAGGTTGTTGTAAGGAGCACACGTCCACAGTGGGTTGGAATGGTTGTTCAACCTGAGGCCAAACTTTGGCTCCGCTCGATCCGCGCCGACACATAAATCACCTTCCTCTGCTCGGCTGGTGCGGGTCTCTGTGTCCGTGTGGCCCGTTGCGGTTTTGGGTCTGTCGAGACGGCTTTGAGGTAGGGTACCTTCTTTATTATATTGTCCGTCTTCTTAGCTCGTCGAACTCTCGGAGAGATGGCCCTGTTGTTGATAGGCCAATTGCTTATCACAAGATGAAAGTCGTGTTGTGTTTCGAAAGCGCAAAAAGTCAATGGTCACTTTGGCAAGGGATTCACGAATTCGAGCTCGAATTTTTCAAATTTGAAATTCGAAAACCGATTCGACCGGCTCGATCCGTCGTAAGGTATCAGCAATCCTGACTTGTGAGAAAGTGACTTGCTTTCTTTTAAAGTAATTCTTCTCCTTCTCCAGCAATTACAACCCGCCGAGCGGTCTTGGAGACAATGCAACGGAAACATAGTTAATCTCTGTTGCTTACTGTAACGTTGTTCAAATCTCTCAAATAGTACGGTGGCTCACAGAAAAACCCCGACTCGAAAGGTGTTCCGACCACAAACTATCGACCGGTGTGTAAACTCGCTTCCCACCCCGAAACCCCCCCTCGTCGTATGATGAAGATTTCACACCTCGTTGGACAACGTATCGCACCGCTCACCGATCCGGGGTCACTACTCCGTTTTTCCAGCTTTCCGTGGCCCTGGCACTTTGAAGCTTTTCAGCTTAACCGCCGACAACGGGCTCCACTTCCGGCTCTCTCTCTCTCTGTTTGTTCTTTGGCCAGAGAACCCATCAGAACGACCGGACCTGTAGGACCCCGCGGGTCCGCGTGTTAATCCGTCCCAGGCCCCGGTCGAGCGTGTGGAGTGGATTAATTGATTCATCACTTCTTCGCCTGCGGAACGCGCCCCGGGATCGAAGCAGCGGAATCGAAGGAAACCATGAATGAAGTCTTCTTCTCTACACCGTGCGCGGCCGTCTTTGATTCGCGCTGCCCGTTTGATTTGTTTTTCGCTCCGTTCCGAAATAAGACACCTTTCTTTGGACCCTCTCCGTGCGTGCACCTGCGTGCCGATGGTGGGTTTTGTTCGCCTTCCTTCCGCTTCCTTTACGCTTGTTTCAAGTCCACTTTTTTCGATTCTTCCGCAACGGCGGCGATCCCACCGGGCCCGGGGGACGGCGTAACGAACGGAAAGCAATTGACTCGTTGGCGCGGCGAGTAAGAACCTTACCGGATCTGATGGCTCTCTCCTTCATTCTACATTCTGAACCTGGCCGGCTGAACGAACTAATCAAACATTCGGCCGAATGAATGACCGCTTGCGAGCGATTAACCCGTTGGGCTGTGGCCACGAACCTGTGGTGGGCTCCCAACAACTCCCTGGAAGGGGGATTGGAACACACGGTGAATGAAGGTCCCGGGAAGGTTCCCGGGAACTTCCCTTTCTGTGGTGGGAATGCAACCGTCGGCGAAGGAAATCCGTCGCTAATCCTAATGCTTAAACGACCCAGAAAAACGGGCGGAACAGGCGGGTGTTTGTGGTCCTCGCTCAGAAGTGGACGGGGAGCTTCCGGACCTGTCGAAGGTGAGAAGTCACAACACGGGCTTGAAGTGGGACCTGAAGCATAAGGTTTTAACCCGTTTTAAGCCTCTCAGCCGGCGTAAGATGACATTTCCTACAAGGCCCCTTTCCCGGGGCATGTAGCGCCCAGTTTTTATCCTCGATTTAATCGAATTTCGGTCGCAGCTGAAGGTGTTGAAGTGATGTTGTGGTCCTCCACACACCTTTTCCGGATTAGCTTGGGGTCGGAACTTAGGACACTCCGTCGAACTTGTCGGAGGGATGTTCCGGACACTCCACCTGACCTCGGATTCGAAGGCTGCAACAGTGATCTTCGTTTGCTTCACACTCATCAACTATCTCATGCTTAATTCACTCGAGGGGCGCGTTTTTGGCCTGACCTGATGGACACTTTTGGAGCCAGCTAAGGTTTTGTAAAACAAAAAAACAGATTGACATTAGAATACCGCTCCAAGAGTGATCGCTGAAAATCTGGTCTCATCAAACATTCATCGCCATCGTCCTTTCCGGCGTCAGTCAGGCGCACCTCACACACTGGCCGCTTCCCGTAAAGTGTCAATCTCAGCGGTTGGCATCGAAGTTACCCCACGGAAGTTGCGGAAGGATTTTTCCCCCTCATTCACGTTGACCATTCGGTCGACTGACCTTTAAATTCCATTCCGACTTACTCACGGGCGAGGGATTGTGTCAACGCGGACGCGTCAACGTTGACAGGAGCGGTCGCTAACCTACATTCCGAGCGGCTGGCCGGGATGAGCGCAACCAAAATTGGGACACCTTCTCTGATTGATTTGGGACCATCTACGGGTTACGGGCATTCTCTGACGCCACCGCCACGGAAGGATTCGTCGAAGGGATCCGTCGGGGAAGAGTAAGTCATAACAAATCTGCGGGTATCCTTTTACAGGTAACCTAACTCTGATCCCTGGCCTGCCCTGTCGCTTATCGGGTGGACAAAATCTGTCTCCCTTTCTTTCCCGTTCTTGATTAATGATGAGCTCGACCCGTCCCATCACTGGCTCCACCCGAGCCCCCGAGGACTGTCACGTAATTCGTCAACAGTCGCAGTCCTCGCTGATCCCTTGCCGTTGTTCACTGTCCGATCCCAGATCCGATCTTCGATGGTCACTTTGTCATCGGGCGATGATGTCGTGTCGTGCGTTTTTTTGTGTAATTATTTTCTAATCGTCCCAACAAAGGGACCATCATTTAGGGACACCACAGGATTCGGGGGACCTTTCCTCGGTCGGGGTATTAAGAACGCCAG
This sequence comes from Anopheles bellator, assembly GCF_943735745.2. Lineage (NCBI taxonomy): Eukaryota > Metazoa > Arthropoda > Insecta > Diptera > Culicidae > Anopheles > Anopheles bellator. The sequence continues at coordinate 1,776,261 of NC_071285.1, read as the reverse complement.
AAGTCAACACGGGACGGTTCCAGTGGCGCTTCTTCGTCAGAAAATTAATAACGTCCATTTAAAGCTATTCCCTGTCGCAGACTAACGCCCCGGTAGTGATTGATCTGTCAAAGGGTCCCGTCTCATTTGGGTCACTAAGGATCTCTCAAATCGATTCGCCGTTCGTCGTCTCTTCGATTTTTTGGTAGTTTACTCTCGGCGAATCTGGACGGCGAAATATATTAAAATAAGAACCTCTTCCGGGCATTTTTTGGGCCCTCCACCAGTTCCGTTACATCGTGTATATCGTGCACGCATATCTGGTTCAAGATTTACGAATTCAGCAACCGAACCGCGGACCTTGGCGGGGCATGGCAAAATGGCATCCCAATCACGTCGGCGAATAAATTGCATTCTCCGTAGGCCGCCGTGTGGGCGCAAAAATGTGATCATTCCCCGTCCGTGTTGTCACAAATGAGACACACCAAAAATTAAGACGCCGGCTGCAGCTCCGGAAACGCACATAAGGAACGATCATAATGCTGCTGCCAGTTCGCACGTGACCTTTCGATGGGCGGCGAGCGTTGGAGGCGCACAGATTTTTCAGTAAGTATGTTCCATTATTTATTAGCCGAAGGGTACGTCGAAAGATTGCCATCGCCAGCGGTGCACTCGTGACCTGCACTTCGGTTGCATCAAAAAAGCTGCAGCTGTGAAGGGTTTGTTCCTCGCGAAACCAACAAAAGGTAATAATAGCCCAACGAACGCCACTCAGAACTGCGGTTTGCGATGTCGATTTCCATTCCATCGCGCCAAAGACTGCTACAAACAGCACACGCTGCCCCACCCGAGGGACGGGGATTTGAGTGGGCACGGATTCCGGAGAAGTTTCCGGGATTTTGCAGATAAAATCCTCCTGCTTTCAATTACCCTACCCGATGGTCTGCCGATCGTTTAATTCCTTTTGTATTTCGGCCATCCCTCGGCTCGAATCGCCAGGTCAGGAGCGGGACCCAAGAGAGGCTGTTAATTTATAGGGCTAAATATCCGGTGCAACTCGGGCCGGTTCCCGGATATCCGGCCACTCAGCACCGGTCGGTGAAATCACAAATTAGCCAGCCTAATGTCGTCGTCGCACGAAGTCGCAAAGTGTCCTTCGGGTCCTTCGCACAAAGACTTCAATGCGATTTGTGGAGCAGCCCGTTTGCCCGAAAAAGGATCGACGCGAGAAACTCGCGGGGGCTGAGCGCCGCGAAAGGGAACTCACCGGCACTCACCCCTGAGCGGGTTTCGGGTTTCGCGGAATACATATAAACACACGACGACGCCGACGCCGAGAGTGACTCCTCCCCACACATATATTCGAGGTTGTCCCAATGGACGCGAACGACACTCGCCCTCTCGCTCTCACGGTCTCTCTCTCTCTCTCGCCTCCCGGGCCCCAGTGGGCGGAGTCAAGGCAAATTTGCATTTATTTGCAAACGATGCGCAAACGAACCCGGCGAATTAGCACAGCCGAAAAAAGGACCTCAACCGGGAACACTTTTCGAAACCGGAGCACGATAAGCCACTTTCGGAACGGAAACCCCCAACGATATGTCACCGGTTGTAACGGAAAACGGTGCATTCGGCTGCAACAGCGAAGGAACGCATTTTGGCCACTAACCTTTGCCCTTTTTCCTGGGGGGCACACGGCTTGCGGTAAATCCGCGTTCCGCTATCCGGAAAGCAGACCAAACGACGATTGGCACTTTTTCCCGGTGCAGCGCACATGAGCCACTTTCTGCTGCATAATTAAACGACGCGTCGAGAGGCTTGGCGGGGTTCAGGTTGGGTTTGTGACAGAAACCGAGTGAAACAGATACGCACTGGCCCCGGAAGGGGGCCAGACTCTTGTCGCCATCAACGGCCACTTAATGAAGACATATTCGATGGTAGAACTAAAATCGGTAGCATTGACGTTCGGGTGGTAATATTACAGTTTTATAAGTTTTCCTACGAATTTTTAGGGGGGGTTTTTCGCAACAAAAGCTATGAAAGCTCCGACGAAATGGGATTATTTTTTCATCCTGGTACCAATGTTGTGTCCTTCGCCAACGATGAGTGGCACTCGGACACAAACGGCACCAAATTTTGTCCACTCCGGAACCTCGGTTTCATCCAATCCCCTCCGATTCCCGGTACGCCACATGTCACGGGGGGGAAATCCGGTGGCGAAAAACACACAAAATACATTTGCCGCTCCTGTGTGTGTCCTTCGCCGACCACCGGGCCGGACCGGGTGTTTTAATTGAAATTTGGATATGCGAAGTGAATAAATTGCTCTTTGCCATCGAACACATGGACCCGTCCCGGGTCGGTTGTGTTGCCTGGGAAAATTCATCAACCACCACCCCAGTCCCGCCCCCCACCACGGATTCGTTGATTTACGAAAATTTGCATTTTATTTCACCTATCTCTGCCGGGCGGCCACCGTTCCGTTCGCCCGCCTGCCCGCCTGCCCGCGCCCGCCCGTGACAGCTAAGTGACAGTGTGTGGCTTTAGCTCTTTTTTGGGTTGCATTTTCCGCCCTCCTGGCCGAGGACTCCCGTCCATCACCCGGTTGGTGCTGTTGCACACAGTGCACAGTGAAAACCCTGTTGACATGTTTATACGTTATGAATATTTCATTGCGCTGGCAACGCTGTCCGTGGGATGGGCCCGTGGGCCGTCCCGAAATGTAAACCGACAGTGGCCGGAAACGAGAGATGCTTTCAGTGTTTTGTACCCTGCTGATGCCTGGAAACCACTGGGCAGGGCTCTGCATGTTTTAGCAGAGATTGTTGAATGTTGTAGCCACGAAACCGGCATTTCTGATTGCGATCGAGAGTTGATCTTCTGCTTTGGCCACTCAAAGGGCCCGGCGACAATGAGGCCGACTCGCGCGTTGTTTGTACGTAGTGTAAGTAATATAAAACTATCGCGCACAAAAGGGAGCCAACTTCCTTTTATTTCTCCTCTCATTTCCGATTCGCAAACGCCCGGGGCCCGGGTTGGCCCCGGGTTTAATGAAAAATGGCAGCTCGAAATGGGTTGCTCGTGTGCGCGCTTGAGTCTCTTTGTGTTCGTCACTCGCCAAAAACCCAAATGGGTCGGGCCAGAATAATCGCCTGAAACTATCCTCCTGAAAAGGATGGAAAATTTGGGTTTTTTCGTGTGTATTTCGCACCGCGATGGTTCCACTCGGCACGGCACCGTAATTCAATCCTCGTACCCCATCGGATTTTCGGGCCCGAAGGGGTAGCGGGAACGGTTGCACCCCCGGGTGACCACGGAATCGAATCGGGCTCCCTTTTGAATCGAGGATTGTTGAAAGGAAACCCCGCGGATGCGGATGACTACAAACAAAAGCATCGGGCCCGACGAGAGAAACACAACAAAATGACGATGGTGAACTCCATGTTTTTTCTCGCCCGATTCCTGCGGCCTCGGGGTCCGATTACTCCCCTTAGCCCCCGCGGAGTTTCGTATGTATTTTAAGTTATTTAATCGGCACTATGGCGAACACACTTACCCGAGCAGTAGTAGTTATGTAGTGCCCGCGGTTCAGTAACACCCCAAAGTCGAAGGCGAAGCTTACAGTAGGCAGTGAGCGGGAAAGAGACGGTCGCCCGTCGGCACGTCCTCGGGGGGGGGGGGGTCCTTGAACGGGAAGAAAAAAGGGTGGACAGTCTATGTTTATGTTCTCTGTTTATTTCCTAAATAAGCCGAATCCCGAGGGCCCGAGGGCCGAAGCTACGCAACAAATCGCCCTCTCGCGGTCGGAGCTCACCCGCAGCATCAGCGCTCACTAGGATCGCACCAAACGCGTGCAATCCGATGCACAAAAGCGCCGCAATCCTTTGCCGTTCGGGTGCGAGAGCGAGCCAAACATAGTGGCCCGCCGGGCGCCCGTCACTCGGGTGCGAGTGAGAGCTACGGTGGGTTGGGGGGGAAATAAAAACAACAAACAAAGCGCGCTCTCACCTTCGGCTGTCACACTTCACGCGCGCGAGTGTGGGTGCTCACCTATCGCTCTCTCGGTCGCTTTCGGGTGACCGCCTCTCTCTCTCTCTCTCGCTCGTGCGGTTTTTGGGGGTTTCTGACGTAGCACTCCGGGCACTGCACGCACGCCGGAGGCCGGGAGGCCGGAGGTGAGCTTGGGAAACTCTTGGGCTCCGCGGTGGCCCGAGGTGTGTATATGTGTATTTAGATGGGCGCTCACGTCCCAACAGGCGCAGTCAATCGCTTCTCGGCCTAGCTAAGAGATGAAAGAAGCTTCCAGATAATAACAACAGGCTCAGTCGAGGTTTAGGTGATGCTGTGTTGGGTTGCCTTTCGAGTTCGAGCGGCGGCGGCGGCGTGTCCTTTCGGAGCCGTGTGCATGGGTGTGTGACTAGTAACAAAGCAAACGGTGACTTCAATGCCCAACGCTGTTTAGCCCAAGGAACGCGGTGAAAGTGTTGCCGAGAGAGAGCAGTGTGTTTTTCTATTGTTCCCCGTTTGTTGAGCGTTTTGAGTGTTCTGTTGAGACGATCGTGTGTGTGTGGATTGTGTTACTAAAATAATTGTTAATCGCGCCCGCCCCGTTTTGAGTATGTTGAGTTGTTCGTTGTTTCGTTCGGCAAGTGGGTGCCCTAAACTAGAGCGTAAACTGTGCCCCGTTCGCCTGTTGCTGCGATGGCCATGAGGATGCTCTATCGTGGACCGAGCACACGACTGGAGACGTTGATTGAGAAAATTCAGCAAAGTACGCACGGCACCGGCATGATCGCTCCCGGAGCCATCGCCGGTTTGAAAGATTTCGCCCTCGGCCGAGGTAGGTTTGTGCGACGAAGTTGCGATCTGATGTGGCCGTAGAAGGTGTGAAGAATGTGCCAAATTGCCTGCTCGTAGGCAGGCTCCTTGAGCGCCAGCCTTTAGCGGTTCTAAGCGGTCGAAAGACTTCAACGACACTCCCGGTGTGAGGATGTGAAACGCAAACCCCAATCCCTGACCCAGACAGTGCCAATCCGGATCGCTTGAAGAAGATTAATTTTCATTGCAAAGCTCGTTCGTTAATGATTTGTTTGTTCGAAAACATGTTTTAATTGATAGTTGAACGTTCACGTTTTCTAGTCCACATTATAAGTTAGATAGCATTGCCATTCTTCAGTCTTTTTTGACGAATGAACAAGTATTATTTAACGTATAAAATGCCGTCTATTGACAATTCACTCAAAATTCACAGTTGAACGACTATTTTCAATATACAGCACTACAATTTACACTGTTTTTGCGTAAATCGATCTATGGTCTAAAACGGCATAGACTAACTTTTCAGAATCTAACTGATTTTCAAAATCGGCTTAAAAATGGCTGAGTTATTTTACATTCCAATATGACTTGTCATCCCTACGCACCCTGTACAAAAATCAAAGCCCTTAATCAAAGCCTTAAGGAGTTTGCTTTTTTGGTATGAGCAATAGTTTGTTTCACAATGTTACACAATATGCTATGTACCCCCTCGAGTACCTTGCCAAGTTATGCGGCAAACCCTTATTTCAAGGGCCATTAGGAGATGGCAAAATAGGATCGACAGTGCCACTACCCGAAAGATCATAAAGTGTCCCGTCCCGTGGCGGTTTAGACCCAACACTCAATTGCTAATCTTGGCGCGGGGCTCTCTCTCTCTCTCTCTCTCGAGAATGGATCCTCAATTTGAATAAGAAAATTATCGTCTCGTCGTGGCCGCCGTTCGTCCCCCTCAACTAATTAGTGCGGGCGCGAAAAGGAAGTTCCAATTAAACGTAGCGCACATCGCGGATCGCGCGGGACCAGCTGGTGTGTCCACACTTGGGGACACACCAGCTCCTCCCCACACGCTTCTCCCGACGGCCGATGGCGCGAGGGAGATGCGCGCCGGACTACATAAATGACCCCAATGATGAGGCGTTAGGCGAGCGGATATTGTCCCGGGGCGAGGCGACGGCACACGACACCAGGACCGGGCGCGGCAGCAATTATGACATTAAGGTTTAATATCAAGATTAAAGACGATTTATCGTCACCATCGTCCGCGTCGCCACCAAGATAACACCATTCTTCATTGACCGCGGGTGATGAGACCGGGCCACTTGACCGGAAATGCTGCGCCCGCGCCCCATTGGGGCTCCTGCCGCCCGCCTAATCGAATGTGATGAAGGAAACTAAATAATAAAAAATCCCCTCACACACAGCGGCACCGGAAATACCCTGTTGACCCTCTGGGTTTGGTGGGGATTTGCCTGTCATCATCTGGCCAGGCGTGTGTCTGCCAGGCGTGAACCAAGTCGCGGGCAATTAAATTAGAAGCGATTTTCATTAATTAATTTGCCTACGCGGGTCCGGAGGGCGTCAGACACCATGGACGGCCAGCTGTGAAGTAGGAAGGTCTACAGTTCCATATTAAGTGTTTGACTGCCAGAGTTTTTAGAGAGGAACCTAGATTCGAAACACTTTGGGGTACTGATACTTTTGACTGCATTAACAAACCCAATTCTTCGCTCGATCCCGAACCGGTTCGAACCGGTTCGCTGATACGAGAAGCGTGAAGGATCCCGCCCCCCGGTGTAATTCCACTCAATCAAAATAATGCTCCTTCGCGGTGGGTGGAAAACGAAGCGCCTCTGCTTCTCACTCTATTACGTCTCCCCCTAATTGACCTTAATGCAGGCGGCGGATTAAGTGAAACTGTGTCGCAAAACGTACGCCACGCACTTCCGACGAGGGAGACACATGACGACGCCCTCATCTCGAACGGCGGGATCCGGCGAATTGAAGTTGTTGGTTATGTGTTGGCCGGACTTGGTGGGTTCTTGGGCAATTAAGGCGAAGGTGATGACGGGACTGATAATCTGCTCGAAAGTGAAGACCTTCGCACCGAGCAAGGATGTAAACATTAACGATTAACGGGTGATGGAGCTTCGTGTGGCATTGTTTAAGGTTGTGTCGTCTTTGGGAAGAGTTCTTCAATTCGATTTGATTAAATTACTTGCGGGAGGATCGATCCGAAATGTGTTCCGTTCTCGTTCCCGTGCTCCATTCTCAATCACATCTATTTCAATTAGGGGGTGTCTTAAGGCAGGATTTCCGCGAAACAGCGGCCAACTCGGAACGATGTGGTGGCCAAATGGGACACGGGGAGGTTCGTGCGCAACAGGTCGTAAATTTAAATTTCAAACCCATGTCCTCGTTATGCGAAGACGAATGCCGAGATGGGGCTCAAACGAGCCCTCACTTTGTCTTGTGCCCAAGCTCCGCACCATCTTTTTTTGCTCCATTGCTCTCCTATTATCAATCGTAAGGATTCTTTAAGGAACACGAAACAAGCAAAAATCGGAATGGATGAGCTCCTTGATACGTTGCGCTTCATATCACTCGGTTATGGTGTGTTGGGGAGGCCCGCCCAACCCGTTGCGGTGGTGGTGGGAAAACAGGGCTACGGTGCCATTAATTTTCCTATTCCAGGCACGCGTAACGACGTCCTTTTTAAGAAGGAATTTATTAACCCACTTATTTAGGGATCAGAGCCTCTCGCATGTGTGTTTCGCTCCGCAAATTGTGATTGATTACCCTCAGCCTGAATTATGAGTTCCTGCAACGTTTTCACACCTTGTGTATCGCCGTGTCCTTCCAGAGCTCTACTCCCCGCAAACGTCCTCCAGCTTTTCGCCCTCGATGTCGGACGGGATGGCGACCCCAAACTCGATCACGCACGACGGTGGTGCCGAACCGGGGCCGGATGCTGCGGGTTGTGGAGAAAAGTCCAGCTTCCGGGCTGCTGGCAGCAACCAGCCACAGATCGGGCACCATCATCACCCGCGGCATCATCATCATCATCATCTGCACTATCACCATCGGCGGTCGGGCGGCGGCGGCGGCGGCGGAGGCCACCCGAAGGAGGGCAAAACGTCGCGGAGCCTCCACCACAACAACAACAATAGCAGCAGCCAAAACAACAACAATCACACGAACAGTAACAGCAAAAACGTGGACGGCACTTATCACTGTCAGTTCTGCGACAAGACGTTCCCGCGGCTCGGCTACCTCAAGAAGCATGAACAGGTGAGCAGCAGCAGCAGCAGCAGTCAGTAGTGCCTATTGTGCTTTTTTGTGGTCCCGCCACAGGACATGCCACTCGGATTCCGCTCCGGCCTTTTTTCCGCCGGGAACTCGCACGCGTGTTTGTTGCCCGCGCCCCGTCATCGGCCCGTCATCGGGTGTTGTGTTGTGATCGATCTTTCTCTCGATCGATCGATCGCTACTGCTAGTTTTATATTTTTGTTGGATTCTGCGAAGGATCGAAGTTGATCTAATTATCTTCTATCTCATTAAACCTCCGTTAATGACCGAAAGTAATTAACGGGGATCCGTCGGGCGGCTCTCTGTACACCTTGACATTGATGTATTAGGTTGGCTAAAAAGGGAATCCATTTTTTTACGCGATTTTCAAAACTGTATTTAAGATGCTTTCAGTTGTTCGACTTGCGTCAAATATACACCGCTACCTTTCTAATGCCTCTCTTGCGCCAACCAAGGCCCCGGACTTTCAGGCGAATAACTTAAGACGTGCGTAACATTTCGTTGTCCTGATGGAACACAACACCTTGTTGGATTATTTAGTTGATTTTATCGACATTTTCGAAGACGGGTTTATCTGTGTAACGAGGTACATCTTTAACATAAAAAATAACGGGGTAACGAAACCAAAATTGCACGTAACTGGCTGTTAAAGTATCGGCACCATAAACACCATGCGCTTTATCAAAGAAAAACTGTAAAATGTGCCGAATTTTCTCTTTCAGTAAGATCGATACTTTACGAGATATCGATCACTGAAGCCATCTACCGAGAAAATAATGGATTACTTTTTAGCCAACCCAACATACGTCACCGGGGACCACCTTTGAAAGAGGAACAAACAGGATCAACAGGATGGTTGGAGATGATGATCCACAGCCCGCCGTGACCGTGACAGAAGCCGATCAACATCGTGGCCCGTGGGTTCGTCAAGGATAATTGTCCGATCGCGCCGTATCGCCGAGTGAAAAGTGAACCGATTTGTTGTCCTCCGGATTGATTACCGACAACTGACTGGCAATCGGCATCAACAATCGGAACCTTGGCCCGGGTGATTGGGTGATGAAGTCCCGCGGCTCGACCTCGGCTGGCCCCCGGCGGGTGACAACTGTCAGCGCAAAACCGGAACGTCATGTTGTGGAGCGATTTAAGGAATTTTTGTCCGAGCTCCCGAGAGCTCCGAGGAATGCCGCGTTGCGTTGCGTACTTTCTTCGGCCTGTGCATCCGACGGACGGGGTGTCGGACAACTTCACCGAGGGCGCGCAGGGTTCGGAGGCTGATGTTTGTTCGCACCGCACCGCACGATGATGGACAATTAATTAACCTACACTTCAGCGGCCAGCCGGCTGGCCAGGAGCGATCGTTCCGATCAATCAAATGCAGGGGGCACCACCGATGCCCGGCGGGGAAATGCCGATCAACAGTTTAGTGGCCGGACGTGGCTCGTCGAAACCCGTCGCCTCGTCAACAGGTGGTCACAAACCCGTGGGCACCTTGCGCGTTCGATCCCAGAGGGTTCCTACTGACTGACGGCAATTAAAGAAGGCTCTCGTGTGGAGAGAAGGTCAATCTGCCCCAGCCGTTGGAAGAATCTGATCCACAAGCGTCCGATCGATAGCCCGACTAAAGTGTCCCCGGTACAATGTGTAGAAATGGCACTTTAAGCAATCATTAGACATCTCGTCCGCGCGCCCGGAATGTCACTCGAGCCGCGCGGGATATGACAGTGACGTGTTGCAACCCCAACCCGGGACGGGTAATCGGCTAATGACCGGGCAGCCGGAAGGGAGCCAGGCCCTGTGTGCGTTCGTGAAAGAACTCCCGTGCTGATACCCCGGCCCGGGGCTCATTAATTACTATTAATTATGTTCCGTAATCGGTTCGTTTTTATCTTCGGACGGCAATCGCTTCTGATCCAGTTCTGATGCTTGTGCCGAAGTTAGACAACTTCCAACCAAAAGTCCACAGTTCTCTCGACCCCCTTGCCGGACTCTTTTTGCATAGCAGAACACAATTCTCACAGCGCGCTCATCCTCAGGCTCAGCAAACAATGACCCAAGAATCCCAAGAAAAGAGATCACTCAGAATATCGTCCGGCATAGCTAATCGACCTTCGACCTAGCCAATGGGCCAAGATGCCTGGTGCCTTTCCGGGTGTGGGGTGACCGGACGGACACGTGTTTGTACACAAGAACTGTATAATTTATAAGGCCGGACTTCCTCAGAAGTCTGGCGAAATCAGGCGCATCGTAAACGGCCGTCTTGGCGTGTACCGTTCCGTTGTCCCCGATTGTACAGTTCCACTTGCCCTGTGCAATTAAACCCCAATTCTCAGGAAACGGTCCTCAAGAAAAGGCCCCCGGTTCACCGGAGCGCAGCAAAGCCAAGGCTGCCAAGTGGACCAACTTTTTGGACACACCACAACCACCACCGGAAGACAATGCGGAAAGATATCTTTCTTACGATACGGATGCACCCCCAAGGGGAAGGGACTACCGGTGTTAGGAGAACCCGGTGGCGATGGTTCTCAAAAACTATCCAACCCAACTACCGGCCACCGGTGGAGTCACAAGAGCTGCTGTCCTGTCCTGTTTTTTGAAGCTGCAGAGGACGGTTTAAGGTGACTGCTGCTGCTGCTGGATGGGGAGTCTCATCCCGATCTAGTGCGGCAAGATGATGCGCTCGTCGTACGCCGTCGTTGGCCGAGAGCCAAAACGAAACATGCTGGTGTCTTAATGATTTCTTTATTAGGCATTGTGTGGCCGCAAAGACGGTCCGCGGTTCGCTTTTCATTCACCGTACAACACGCCGTTACCGCGAAAACCATCACCCATGTGGTTCATTATCTTTGTCCGTGCTCATACTTTTATCACTTAATGTGGTCCCCCCCCATTGGCACGGAGCGCAGGATGGTGTAAATAGTTAAACTGTGCGCTGCGAGCGAAAAAAAAGGAGCTGCCTTCTTTGGAACCACATTGGCGCACGTCTCCCGAGTCCACGAGCGAGCGAGCAAGCGAACTGAATGCCATCTGATCGGGTTCTCAAGACTGCGCATCGATCGATTTGTGCAGCATCATAATTGCCATATCGTGCCTTTCGAGCCCCCTTCCGTTCAGGTTTATGGCCGGTGACGGAGCCACAGTGAAAGCTAGCACTGAAATCGCTGTGGGTACGCATAGAATTGGGAATTACTAAGGGAAAGGAACACACTAAGGCTAAAGTGATTCTAATTTCTTGTCCTCGCCATAATTGGACATTTTTTAACAGACATTCCCTGCCGTGGTCTTCGACCTGATAAAGAAATGTCTTCCTTAGGTCGCTCTTCCTTGTGAGGTATTCGATCGGCTTCCCTTCTCGCTTCCCGGCATGGCCAAACTCACGCCAGCTGAATTTGGCTCAAATTGCTTGAAAACTATCCGAATTTCAAGAACTATGTTTTGCATTATTTCAGTACATTATTGCGTGCCAGATGTTTGGGTGCAATTTTCGGGTCCCGCGTTTGGGTACCTGTTCCCCTAATATTTTTGCGGCCCCAGACTACCGAATGTTGTCGGGTCGTTGAGAGGATTTTTCCGATTAAAAAAATGACCGATTGAAAAATGTTTTCCCAAACGTTTTCCCCGAAGCTTCCGACGGAAACTGATTTTCTTTCGTGCATTGCTACGACTCTTACCTGACTTTCCTTACCCATTTCTTTAGCGCTTAACTGTCCCGGTACGAGTCCATCGCCGACACACCGACTGACTTTGAGGAATCGTGCTCGATGCTGCTTGGCCACTGGGAAAAGAGGGAAAAAACGAAATAAGAATAAAATTACAAAGGCTGCCATTTATGCCATTGTCAATGATTCAAACTATCTTCCGACGGTATCGTGAGAAAATAATAAAAAAGGTTAAATGATGTGCTAATTTCTTCGATAAAACGTTCGAACGAAAGGTGATCAACACGTCACCGTGGCGCACCAATTAATGGAGCTATCACTCGGCGGCCAATCGCGGGCAGCGGTCCAGATAGACCAGTCTCCCACGAGGGTTTCACCCGGTAATTAGCAATCGGTCGATCTCGATCCGCTTCTCCCAAATCGAGCGAGGAAATCGCACGCGGCGCAAAAGGTGCGCCCATGCGGTGTGCTCCCCGATGGCCAATTGTGGGGCACCGGCCAACCGACCGGTTGCCGTTTCCCAATTTGGTGGTGCCTCCCGGTGGTGCCCCCCATCACACTGACCGTAGCGCGGCGGTGGCCAATAATCGACAACGATTCGCTTGAGAGATCGTTCCAAAAGCGAATGCTAATGCTCCTCTCTTGGGCAAGTAATATGGCCAAGCCGGCCGACGGTGGCCATTTTACAGCAACGGAAAGGTGCGCTCTGCGTTAAGTGCCAATTGATTGCTGGAGGGGTTCCGTCACCTCCCATTTATTGTTGTAAACCCCGATACCGATTATGCATCGAACACAGAACTCATATCGCGGACAGGGCGTTTGTGTTCTCAAATGAACGGTTATTACACGTTTAGCGCCGCCACCGTTCCTGCCAGTTCCTTTTCGATGCGAACTGCTTTCGTTCGTTCCGTCGTCATCCATTAGTCCTTCTTTACGTTAACGTTATTTTTTACCTTTAGAATGTGTGTTCTGTTCGTTTCTAAACTTCCATTCATTCACCGACAGCACACCGGAAAGGAAGCGCAATTTAAGTTGGGTCTCCGAATTCAGTCAAGATGGTGCCGATAAGAGGACATCATAAGAGGGACATGATGGTTGCGAAATGCGAAAATTTGACGACCGGGAACGACAGGGAACCGTAAGAACGAGCACAAAACAATGGGTGACAATGAGCTCTCGGGCTCCAGGTTCTTTCGCTTGAAAAGAAAGCGAAGAAGGACCCCTAAACCTGCCGCCAAGGGCAGGGACACGAACTTCCTTACACAGGTTGGGACACCGCCAGATGACTGATCAGCAGCAGCCGATAAGGCCGCGCCGCGGTGAACATTGAAATGAGATTTAATTCCTTTTTGTTGGCTCGCGGCTGGGCCCAGCACCACCACCAACCCAACGGGCGGTTCATAAGGAACCGCCCTGGCCCCGGGGGTACAGGAGCGACACACAGCCCACCACATTCCTCGGTAGCCCCGCTGATCTAAAGTGACGATAAGCGAGAGAACGCCCCAGAACGGAAAGTGCGAAACAAATGCCGGAATCTTTGGGTCGTCGCGATCTTGAACGAGCTGTTTCCGTACGGAGCGCAAAAAGACGCGGGCCCATTTATGCATTCTTCACGATCCCGCGCGCTCTCTCTCTCTGTCTCTCTCTGCCCCTTCGTAGGCCGCGTGATGAAAGATCAATATTTATGAGAGTCCCTTCACGGCAGAGTGTCCCACTCGCGGAAGGGTCTTGGGTTCTGTTCTGCGCCCGGCTGTCATAATTTGGAGCCGGGGCCCCACTGGGAGACCACGGGGAGTGCCAGTGTCAACTGGTGGACGTGCAAAAATTTTGACATGTGTGTGCCCACCAGACGAGGTCCAAAAGGACTCGGGGCCAGAAATATGTGTGTGAACGCAGAAGTGTGAATTCCATTCCGGTTCCATCCATTCAAAGGTTCGCACAGTTCCATCGCGCACCATTTGGTCTGTGGACGGGCCATTCTCACCTCGAGAGGTGCAGAATACCTGCAGCAGCCCGGGGTTCCGAACTGGGACTGGGACTTGATCATATCATCATCGCAGGTCCCGGTGGCATTCTTGATGCGCACCTTCGGATGAAGTCGGTCTCTTTCTGGGGGCCTCTTTCGATGCCACACTATGCAGTCACCAACCGGCCACCAATTTCCTTGCTCCTTCATGGGCGGCCAACTACCGACGGAGAGGCCCCGACGCGGCTAGCGCGGTGGTGGTTTGAAGAATTTTTAATAATTCATTAAAATGCCACCATCGGGAGAGTAGTGACGGGATCGGAAAACTCAACATGGCCACTGCGAACCGGAAAAAAATGGGAGACATTTCTCGAGAACAGTCTAACCATTGGGACTACCGCTGGACCCCTAAAATCATATCGGAAAGTTATTAAATACGAACGTAAAACATACCGTGGCAGCAGCAAATTCTGTAAATAAAGAGTAAACCAAATCAGATCGTGACGTCCAAAAGCTGGATGCTGGTTCACTAACTCACCTCACGCCTTGGCCGACTTTCAGAGCCACACGGAACACATGCCGTTCAAGTGCGAGTACTGCGCGCGGCTCTTCAAGCACAAGCGGTCCCGGGATCGGCACACGAAGCTCCATACGGGCGATCGACGCTATCGCTGTCTGCACTGCGAGGCCGCCTTTTCGCGCAGGTAAGTCCCCGTCGGCAGTCGCTCCTAGTACCCGGGGCAACATTCAGAAAATCTCTCTTTCTCTCTTCCGTCGCAGTGATCATCTGAAGATCCACATGAAAACGCACGACAACCAGAAGCCGTTCCAGTGTACGATCTGCAACCGTGGCTACAACACGGCGGCCGCCCTGACGAGCCACATGCAGAACCACAAAAAGCAGCTGGCGCTCACCGGGAGCCCTAACCTCACGTACAGTCCCCGCTCGACCACCAGTTCCCTGTCGAGCGGCGGAAGCAAGCGGGCCGCAAAGTTCTCGCCCTACGCCAACTCGAACCACTCCGCCGATCCGCTGCTACTTTTGGGCGGACGCACCGCTTCGAAGTTGGTGCTGGCGAAGGGCTCCATCCAGTCGAACGCGAATCGAACACCGACCCCCGGGAATGGTGGCCCCGGTGGTGGAGGAGGAGCGAGCAAGGGTGGAGGTGCCGGATCGGAGCCGGATCCGTGCGCCTGTCCGTACTGTACCCGCAAGGACTTTAGCAGCCTGGAGCAGCTCGGTCTGCACGTCCAGTCGATGCACGGTGGCCCTCTGGGCGGTGTTCTGGGTGCCACCGATGGCTACTTCGCTCCGCAGCTCACCCGTGCTCCATCCGTGGCCGGGGGACGCCGTGCTGTGACCCCCGACGGTGGTCACAGCACGACGTACCCTCCCATAGCGTGCGAGTTCTGTACGATGAAGTTCCCCACCGTGCCGCTGATGTTTGCCCACCTGAAGGCGACCCACTTGGACCGGCTGGCGGGCGGAACACCGGCAGGGCCGCATCATCATCGATTGTCACCGAACGGGACCCATGGAGCCCGATCACCGATGCGCCCGTCCCGGCTGTCCGGTTACCCGTCGCTGGAGCACCTCCAGTTTAACACCAAAAATCTCCTCAGCAGCACCTTCTCATCGCTCTACAGCGGATTGGGGGCACACGGCGCCGGGACGACTGCTCCTGCCACGACCACCATCAAGTCTGAGTCACGGTCCACGGGAACGGTTCGGAGGGAGCACACGGATGCGGAAGATGAAAGTGGGACAGAACCGGATCGAAAGCGTAGTCGAAGAGAAGCACGAAACAAGGACGAAGGCCTAAGCGATGATGCTCCCGAAGACGATGATCCACTCGATGACGATGATGAAGAGGACGGCATCGAGGACGATGATGAGGACCGTGCGGCTTCTGCGATCGGTGAGGCCTACAGTGAGGTGGCTCAAGAGCCCGAAAGTTCATCCCACGGAGGACCCGAAAATGGAACCCTCATCAAGCAGGAACGGAAGGACACTGCTGGGAGTGCCTCATCCTCATCGGCCCGTTCGTCACCGTACGAGGCGCACCTATCGCACGGGTCCGGATCTCCACTGGCGCAGTCGGCCGCAGTCCGAGAGGGCCTTCCGGCGGAGCAGCTCACACCGACCGATCTCAGCCAGCCGAAGATGAAGCGCCTCAAACTGGAAGCTCCGGACGAGCAGCAGCTCCTGGCGGAGGGTGACCCCGCTGGAGGCGCAGTGAGGAAGGGCGGCACCGAGCGTCCACCACCGAGCCAGCAGCGCCGTCCACGGGCCGGAACCGCACGGCGGGAGAGTGAAACGCGGGGCGAACCACAGTCGCTGCAGCATCACCGGATGGCGCCCCAATCGTCCGGCGGGCCGTGCCGCGACCTAGCACCCGCCTCCTCGTTGCCCCCTCCGGGAGCCTACCTTTGCAACCAGTGCAATGCCGCGCTGCCCGATTTCGAGTCCTTCCGGGCGCACCTGAAGGCGCACCTCGAACAGAACAGTGCCAACTGCCTGGCGGCCATGGCCGGCGCTAGTGGCTCCGCGTCGTCCGCGTCCGCCACCACCGCCGGGGCCCTGTCGCTCTCGACGTTCCTCTGCCAGCAGTGCGGGGCCACGATGAGCTGCCAGGCCGAGTACGAGCAGCACACGATCGGTCACTTCCTCGTCACCGCCGTCGAGTATCGGTGTCAGGCGGGCTCTGGCGGCGGCGGCGGCCCAACTTGCCAGTCCGCCCTCGGGAAGGGCGCGTTCGCGAAGGTCGAAGAACTCCACAAACACCTGTACGAGGGCCACATGCAGCTCCTGTACAAGTGCACCGCCTGCGGGGAAACGTTCGACTCCAAGGTCCAGGTGCAGGTCCATTTTGCCGTGAGCCACTCGCTCGAGGTGAAGCTGTACCGGTGCTCCGGATGCGCCGAAACCTTCCGCACGGAGCGTGACTTTCGGTAAGTGGCCGGGAACCGCCTACGGAAGAAGAAAGCGAATTAATAAATGTCCTCCCAACTTCCAGTCAGCACATTCGCAGTCGCCATCTGACGGGGGGCGCCGTGCAGTGTATGTTCTGCCGTGTGGTCTGCTCGTCGGAACTCGAGATGCACTTTCACCTCGCATCGCACGCCCGGAAATACAAGTGAGTGTCACGCGGGTTGGGGTGCCACGGGGACCATCATTGATTGACTGATAAACTCTCGCCTTCCCTTCGGCCAGATGTCCTGCATGTCCCGAGTCGTTCCACGTGGAATTTCTACTCGATCGGCACCTCCAAACGCACCACAGTCAGAAGGAACTGGCGTCACCGAACCGGCGTGGCGGGGAGTCCAACTCTAACGCTCAACAGAGCACCGCCAACAACGGCATTCCGGTGTCCACGACGGCCACGGCGACCACGACGCCCTCGACCGGTCTGGACTACCTGCAGCTACACGGCCAAATGGCGGCGATGGCCGCAGCGGCAGCCGCCGCTTCCGGGGGCTGGCCTACGCTCTACCAGACGGCCAACAAGTTTTACGGCAACCCGCTGCACGTGGACACACTGAGCCAGATGAAGCACCCGCAGCAACTTCTGCACGGGTTCTACGACACCATGCTGGGAAAGGCTGCCCAGCATCAGCACCAGCAACATCACCCGCGTTCTGCGTTCCTTTCGGAGACCGCGACCGTGACGGCCACGAACGTTCCCACCACCAGCACCAGCGCCGCCAGTAACAAATCGAACCCTTTCCTCGGTCTTTCACCTAACGCGGCCGCCAATCCGCTGCTGGGACTGGGCTATGGTTCCACCGGCCCATCTCAGATGGCCGCTTCGGCGAGCGCCCTAAATGGGTTGTATTCTCCCGAGACTAGTGCGGCCCCCAACAGCACCAACGGGACGGCGAACTCCACTTCGGGAAGCTCCAAACTTTACTCCCCAATCAGCATGCTCCACTCGCGGTACACGGCCGAAAACGGTCCCAGTGGGCCCCCGGCCAGAACTGAGTCACCCAGCGGTCAGCTGGGGCTCCCGGGGCTTGAAGGGAAACTGAACGCCCCACCAGCGTGTACCGTTGTTGCCGGGTCGGGGACGAGTAAGGGGTTGACCGGTTCCGCCTCTTCGAGTAGCACAGGGGGCGGCCCTCCACTGACTTCCGGTGGCAGCTACAGTTGTGGCATTTGCGAGCGCACCGACTTCAGCACCGAAAGTGAGGTCCAAACGCACCGCAAGATCGTGCACAACCTCAAGACGGGCGTCAGTTTGCGGTGCGCGTACTGCAACGGGGATTTCCGATCGAGGTAAGTAATGGAAGAAAATTGTGCACCCTAAAGGGTCCGTCCGTCCGACTTCAGAGCCCTGACCCGATTCTCCCGATACACAGGAACGAGCTGGAGAACCACATGAAGATTGCGCACAACACGGGCGGCGGCAAGCACAAGTGTTTGATATGCGATGAAATCTTCCCTTCGCCCGCCGTCCTGGCCGAGCACAAGCTGTCCCACTGTAAGGTCGGTGCGTCCGGCCGCTGTTCGCACTGTGCCCTGCCGCTCCCGGATGCGCACACCTTCAAGCAGCATCTCCCGGTCCACCAGGCATCGATCGGTGCTGGTTCGTCAACTCCGGCGGCTGCTGGTCCGGCGGTCTCTACGGCCAGTTCCAACACCCTGGTGGCCAGCACCGGTGGTACGGGGGGCAGTGGAGCATCTTCTGCCCCGCCCAACGGTGTCCAAACAGCGAGCGGGACGACGAGTGGCACCAGCGGTGGTTCCGGCTCGGAACAGGATCGGTTCCCGCAGCAATGCATCTGCTGCCGGCAGACGCTAAACTCCGAGTTCGAAATCAGTCTACACGCCAAGTGAGTGGTGGCAATGCACAAAACCGGCTTCAAACGTCTCTAATTGGCCTCATATCTCCGCAGATTCCACACCAAGTCACCGGACACGAACGAGCGCACGTGCGCCCTCTGCCTGGAACCGCTGCCATCGCAACCGGAAGCGTCGACTAAGATCTGCGATCCGTGCCTCAAGCGACACAACTTCCCGACCAAGCTGCTGTCGATGAACTTTCTCAAACCACCGGCCACGGCCACGTCCACCAGTGTTCCGGCCACCGCCGCCAGTGCACCTATGAGTGCTACCCCCGGTGGAACCCCAGTCGCTACGACAACCCTCGCACCGTCCCACCATGGCGCCGGCGAGCCGTACGGCGGCCATCATCTAATGGCCTCCTCGCCCGAATCCGCACCAATAATGCTTGCGTCGTCTCCGCCGTCGGTGCAGTGTAACCTCTGCAGAAAGGCGCTCCCGTCGGCGCACAAACTGCAGGAGCATCTGATCGATCACACGTTTGCCGGCTGCGAGGAGCGTGGCTACGTGTGCTACCTCTGTTCGGCCGTCTTCACGTCGTCCGCCGGCCTTCAGGCCCACCTTCCGGTAGCTCACTCGAACGCAACCGCCAAACCGTACGACTGCGAGCGGTGCGGTGTTGCGTACTTTTTCCGTGCCGAACTCGAACACCATCTGGCCGAGCACGAGCTGGGACGGCCGGTGCTCGAAGAGTGGCCAGCAGCACTGGCCGTGGGAGGCAGTCACATCAAGCAGGAAAGGGCGGACGAAGAGGAGCTGATCGAAGAATCGATTCTGGAACCGAGAAGGATCGCCGGTGAGGGATCGCTCGATGGTGAGAGGGCTGAAGATCGAAGCGTCGCTGGAGGGAATCAAGAAGATGGGCAGGACGAAACGGGTGCGGATGACGATGACACGGCTCAGAATCAGAATGAACCTCCTCCGAGCGGCAGCAGCAACAAATCCAACGATGGCGATGATCGTGATGATGATGATGGCGATGAGGATCGTCAAGAAGAGATGCTCGTCGAAGACGAAGCAGAACAACCGGAAGATGATGGCGACGTGGAAGAAGAGGAAGAAGAGTACATCGAGGTGGAGCACACGGCGCTGGAGGAAGCCCACAAGGAGTCGACCACTCGAACGCCCAACGCGATGGCGATCGGCTACGGGAAGGATCGATCAGCGATACCCGCTTCACCGTCGCTCGTCACCGTCACTGCAACGGAATAAACGGATGTGAACGGAACACGCCATTTCAGTTAGACATACCCATAGCCCAACCAGGCCAGGTTGGGTGCGCCAACCTACTACTCTCAAGTAATCATCCCTATAGGAACCAATTTCGCCTTGTTATGCACAAAGCTATAGGCATAAAGACACACGCAACCCGGGTGGGTATTACGCACAACTTACGACGCTTCTAGAACTTGGTAGACACCACACACCGTTGTACATTATTACCTAAGTTATCGTTAAACTTAGTTTGTTTGTCTGTACTTCTCTCGCCCATTCCCTAGCACACCTAGTATCGATTTGAAACAATAAAATAATAGTGGAAAATCAGTATTAAAACAAACCAAGCTGAGTTGATTGCTTCTGTGGTTGGAAAGAAAGGACAGGTACAGTGTTAAGCAAGCAATAGAAACACAACACTCACCCCGTTTCGGTTGGTTTTCGCTCGGGCCCGTTACCCTTCGGTTTCGTATATATTTCGCTTTTCCAAATTCGTCTCCCCCCGCTAGGCACTCGCTCGGGTATCGGATATGATTCAGATGTATATTCCGACACTCGTATTTGGTCGTTCGCTCGGCTACGGATGGACAGCTATGCTATTTAAATTCCTTCGAGTTCGGTAAATTTCTTAGATTGTCACACGACACCTGATGGACCTTGTTTTTCATTTTTCGATATAGGGCAACGGTTTATAAGGATCAGTAACATTTGACATGCCGAGGGTGTGCGCACCCGGTTCACACTTTAGGTAAATTCATCACGTGCGCTAAATCCCGTAAAGAAGGCACTAAACAACGAGAACGAATGCAAAAGAGCCACGAAAAAAGTTATTTCATATCGAAAGCAAAGGTATAAATTGAATAAGTTGAATGCAACAGTTATACAGTAACAGAGCTTTGCGCCTTAATGCGGTCCCTGGGGTTCGTGTTTTTTTTTTGTTTAATTTCGATTTGTCTTATTGTTTAATTCATGCGAATAAATTCTGAGAAATACCTTGTTTCACAAACTTACACATAATAATAGAGGCGTTGAATAAGCAAATAGAGACATTCGACATACATATTTGCATACTTTCACATAAAACACGTGCATTGTTATAGCGTAATTGAAGTGCCGTCGAACTCGTTAGTAAGAACAATATAAGGCAAAGTGAACATGTATATTATTATTGTCTGAACATGTATACATGGAACGACGGAATTATTGTCTGTGTCTGAAGCTTACGAACGAGTACAGAAGCTATACTAAATATAACGAATAACATAGCGAAGTGTGTAGCGTTCATATGCAAAATGTCGATAAGCTTCTCTAAATTCCTACAGTAACGCACTATTGTTGTGCAGCAACATTACTAAGTTTGTGATGTTCATGGAGAATTCTAAACAAACGCAATAGAACAATACGTCCAAAGTAGTAAACCACGAACTTTTCAATCGACAAAAGTATCGTTCGATCATTCCAATCGTCACACGCTAGCCGTTACCTTCTGCACCATTTTTTAATTCAACAACTCTCCGTTTCCACAGTGCACACGCTGCCACTGTCAAAGGGAAACAGAACGATATATCAGCTTTTTGTTTCGTTATCACAATATGTTTCTATGCGCCGGATGCAGAATGCCGATGTCACTACCATCGAAAGCACGAATTGGCCATAACCCTAAGCAGGTCATTGCTTGACTTTGCTCTAGCAGGCCGTTCCGTGCGCCTTGGACGTTTCTTCAATAAATATAGTAACCGCCCGGTCCAAGACGCTGACGCCACGGCTTGCTTTAATAAGGTCTCGTGCTTCATTCATCAGGTGATCATCGTACCTTCGCTTCTGGCATGGAAGGGAATAATGGGGTATAAATGTAGGTATAAAAATCTAATAAAAACACGTTACACTTTAACAAAGTTCATCCCCAATTCGGTTATCTAAGGCTTTAAAAAAGTTTGAGTTTTGGAGCGACGAGGAGCAATATCAACATCGATATAAGCGAAGCCATTTGCGCAGCATTGAATCCTGTACGAGGATTGCTCCAAGCGAACGCAATTTTAGAATTCATATGCACTATGAGTATGCTCCGTTGCGTTTTCTGAGGCTAACCGTAACAGGCGCTGTTTGTTAGAGATTAATAAATAATGATTTAATTATGGAATGCTGCTTATCAATACTAGAGCAAAACAAAAACGACAATCCGCGATTCATCTCTATGATAGGTCGATTTTAAAACACTCTCTGCCGATGCAAGGAGATTTGTTGTAGCGTCGTTTAAGCTACTAGAGTCGTCAATTCGATTAAATAGTGATAGCATTACTCGAAACGCGTATAGAAATCTACCGCATAGAAATCTAGAGTTATGCTACGCTGAAATAGTTAAACTAGGGGGTATTAATGTACTCATATACGTTTCCAGAGATGGTGGCACTAAAAGTAAAATGTGCGCAGTTGTTGGCAGCCTCTGTTTAAACTGCTTGTGCCGCAGTGTACACGGCCCGACCTTCGTCCACGAGGGTCTTGTTCAGATAAATATCTTCTTCGCTCGAAACATCGATCAATTCTAACTCCAGCAGCTTCTCGGCCCGATTTATCTCGTCCGCCTGGATGCCACGGACGATGCTGGCGAATTTGCGATCAACCGTCAGCCTTTGGAAGCGGACCGCATCCTCTGCCTGCCAATCCTTGTGCAGTGGTTTAACACCTACAAAGAATGGCGGAAGTGAGTGAAGATGATATTCAGACCGAGCGGCATCCAACCGCATTCGTTACCGTGCAGCTTGGCCTTGATCGCCTGTTGCGGTAGGACGCGGAAGTTCGCTGGCAGCATGCGCAACGCGCTCACATCCAGTACCCCGATGCGACCGAAATCGCAGAAAAACACATGAATCGGTGTGGGCCCAACTAAAATGTTTATGACGGACACACTGTCGGATCAAGAAAAGAATCAAAGTGAATGCTTTACGAGCGTGCGAAAATAGTACTAGGAGAGTACTAGGAGACACATACCGATACCAGTGACCGTCCGTGTTAAGGGCCGCGTACACCTCGTTCTGTCGCACGTTCTCCTTCCGAACCGGTTGGGCTTTCTGCATGCAAAAGTCCTGCAGTTCGTGCATCATTCGGTTGAGCTGCTGAGCGTTAGCGTACGGTTGGACGATGAAATAGTTCGGACTCGACGCGATCACAACCTTCACGTCGAACAGCTGACCAACGGCAGGCAGCGTCATTTGGGGCAGTTTTGCGACCTCCTTCGAATTCACAGTGGGTGAAGTGGCGGAAGACCCAGACGAACTGCTTTTACTGCTCTCCAACTTCAGGC